>NC_142393.1:12938269-13120641 GCF_059441095.1 Idiotropiscis lumnitzeri | reverse complement strand
ACAATGTGAACATAAGGGCCGATGCATCATGTGAGCAGGTGCACAATACTGTCTGTCCTCCCGAGATTACGCCGGTCTTTTATTTTGACAGGCAATGTCATACACTTCCGGCTACATGCAATGACTGCTGACTGTACTTTGACCTTGTTCTTAGAATGTGTTTTCGTGGAAAATACCATTGAGTTGTCTTGTGTATGAAATGTGCTATATAAATAAAACGGTCTTGCCTAATCTTTTTAGATTATAATGCATTAATGCATAACTCTAAAACACTATTCTAGTAAACATTCTACAATTCCGAAAATGTGAGTGTCTAAAATTTCTGCGCGCCGATTTGGAAAAGTATAATGGAAATTGGAATCAAAGGTCCTAATTACCGGCTATTACAACTGCCAGTCACGATATCATCTCTACATCAAAAGAAAAATGTAAAATAACACAACCCTAACCCTCATAACGGATTCGAACTGTTGAACAGTCGCAATTGTCAACAAAACAAATACTTCTTATCAAGGTCTTTTTTTGTTGTTCTTGTTTATGTTAGATTGCAATGCCTTGAGGTCAGATCAGGTAAACTCGAGTGAGCGATTTTCTACTTTCTGGCAGTCTTGAATGCAGCATTCAAAGCCTGTCATACTGCAAACAACTTCAGTGCAAAAACCTACTGATCTCCAAAAGACTTCAACACTTTTCAAAGTCAGAAATTTCCTCTGCTGAATATTTTTGCTTCCACTGTTTAGACAACTAACAACATGTAAGCGATTCCAAACAATATCAATGGCTGGTAATTTCACCAACAGGAGAATATCACAACTATACAGTCCACCGAGACCAAAAAAACACTAATGCCTTGTTTCTGAATGAGGTGCATGATTTTCTATCCAACAAGAAACTTTACTTCACGCAAGTGGGCCAACCTCAATATGTTCAATTGCTGTCTTGCTGAGGTGGGCTTGTGTGGTATGATAATGGAAGGGTTACAATGCAGGTCAAAGTGGCTTTGAGTGGGGAATGTTACAAAGACCAGCAAGGATTACAGGACTGAAAAGGTGAGATGACAGACAAAACACACACCTGCAAACCCTCCCACAACGGGGAAACATCCGTTAAGGATTGGAAAAGATGATGATGCTTGGCTTCCTGTAAAAAAAGACACTATTTCTAATTCTCTTGGTTTTAGGTTTAATTTGATTGTAAACTTCAACTGGAAGATTGATGCCTGTTTTTTGATCTGACAAACTGCTGCCTCTTGTAAAGTGAGCTGGGCTGAGATGAGTTCACTTCCCACTTGCAGCACTATCTAAAATTTTGGCTTACAAGTCAAAGCAAAAAAAAAAAAAAAAAATCAGCCCACGGTCACAGCACAAAAAGAAATGTCAGGTCACTCATATATCATGCATCATGAAACCCAACAAAAGTCCAATTTGGTCATAATATTTGCAGATGCATTAAAAATAGCAAAAACTTTTTCTTGTTTTAGAAAACTGTCAAGTGATTAATTTTCACAAAATCACAAAAAATTCCATGATTAATTGTGATTAATCACATTTTTCAACTACTATTTTTTGCAAAGCGTATAACATATATTTACTTGAATAATATCTTGGAATTGATACAAAACAACCAAATATGAAGTATATTTAATTTAAAGACTGTTCTAATAGCTTTCTTGGATTCTTGAATACGATCTAAATGGAGACATCTTTACAGACATTTATTTTTGAAACATTTCTCAAAACTGCCCACAAGCGCCACACTCCAGCATTGTTGGTTTGCAAGGCCCAGTGGTAACTTAAACAGTGTTTTGTTCTGAGATGTGCTAAAGACAGCTAATATGGCACAATATTTGCAAAGCATGCAAATGATTTTTGAAGTAAATCAAACTTAGTTCACGGAGTTAAAATATTTAACTGAGTAAACATTTTTGGGATTAATCACCTGAATTAACGCTTTAATTTTGACAGCCCTCGTTTTTTGGTATAAAATGAGCAAATTTTATAAACCTTCAACATGGTTGAAAAAAAACAAATCCATCTAAACTGTACTGGGCATCTGCCGAATTTGCGGATCCCGCATGCTAAAGAAGGCGGTGGTAATGCACCAAAATTATTTGCCAATCATCCAAAAAATTTGAAAAATAAATGATTTTTTCCCTGTGACTGGCTGGCAACCAATAGAGGGTGTACCCCGCCTACTGCTCCAGCACTCGGAATCCCCTGATTATGATTCAAATAAGGGATGCCACTCGGATTTTCCAGGACTTCTGCCATGATACTATTGCGCACAAAGCTGCAAATGCCCCGATACGCCCAATTGTACCTCTGCAAAGTCTAGCAAAACACCAAAGCAAAGAAAACTACAGACCACACTTTGCAGTAGACTAGGGTCCGATTCCGGAATGGGAATTTTGGGTGCGAGTCCAAGCGCTACTGTTCTTGGTATCGGTTTTGGTAAAATGAATTTCTCCCAAAATTACAACTTACACTCCGCAGCGACATATAGTCTGAAAAATACGGTAATTTTCCAATTAATGAATCCAAACAAATAGTAAGCCTAGCTCTAACGTTAAGTCAAATACAGCTATGAAACAACAAATAATGCAAAATGTGTCACATTTATGAAAAATGACTGAAAGAATATTTTTTTCAAATTATGTTTGAGGCGACTTAGCAAAACTTGAAACATGTTGACCCATTTTGTCAGAGCAATAGAATGCAGATATTGGGCACACCTGCACACACCTTCACTATCTCTCCCTCACACAAACACACGCACACAAAACTTCCTTCATCAGTTAGTCATTACAGGCAAACCTAAGCATGACTAAACATACAAGTCAGTTGATATAAGAGGGCAAAGGCCCAGCAGTAATGGTGTGTCTCACCTTTGGCACCAGCAGCTTCTCTTGTGTCCCGCCTGTGTCGTCAGCCTGTTCTGACTCCCCGTGGCAGGTGCCAAATATTCCACGAGGTAAACGGGCAGCAAAGGGGAGCTTTATCCTGATTTTTTTTTCTTAAACTCGCTCCTATTCTCTTCTCTCAGGATCTTGCTGGGATTTTATCAGCAGCATAGTATATGCCTTTGTGCGTATGAGTCGACACAACTCCAAGGCTCCCGGATTTCCCGGAGTCCTGTTGTGGGAGAGCAAGTGTGGTTTCGCTTCTCTCTGTCCTTCCTCTTGGAGAGAGGAGGGGGTGGGACGCCACACCGGAGCAGATTCCAGCTCTTTCTCTCTTTCCTCCACCTTTCCTTTTTTGTTGCTCCCATTCAAAGTTCCATTCCCACTGTCCTAACTTGAAACACACCTTGACGATCGAAGAGTTCCCCAAAAACAATGGAGGGATTTTTTTTTCACTGGAAAAATATTGACATAGCGCTTGATAGGCCTAATAACAAATTTAAAATGCTAATTTGCATGCCTGGCCAATAGTCGTCAATGGCAGTAATGGTAGTTAAAAAGGTTTTTCCTATTTTAAACCAGTTCCTGTTCCAAAGTGCTTTACTCTCTCTGTGAAATATTTTCTTCAAAATATAAGAACATTTTAGAGCCCCTATTTCTTGTCTCATTGAATTTGATATGAATGATATAAACGGATTGAAAAGGAGACCCTACGTCATCTGTAATCTATTTATTTGATTCTATACTTCAAGTTCTAAAATGGAGATTTTGGATATTCAGATATAGATATGGTGATCAGTAAACGACTGCCTTATTAATTCAAGATATGGGGGGAAAAAAATGCCTAAACCTTGGTCATAAGAGCGCTAGCTTAAAGATGAGCATCATAGCATTAATTGCAAATGAGCCTAGCATAGCAGTAAGTGGTTATTTTGGTGAGTGATGCTGTTATGTCGTGGTTGGTATTCTACGTTTCTGTTATGTAATACAGTTGTGATCATCCCAAACATGAGTTTACAGAATGTCATCTTTACAGTTTCAAATTACCAAAAAATGTGTTTGACTAACCCTACAGTATCCGGCTGGATCTCTTCAGGAGAGTAGTGTCAACTCAAGTTCTGCCACTTGCAAGTATCCAGGTGCCTATTGTTAAATTGTTTGGGTTTTTTTTAAGCTTTATTGTCAGTGGAACAATTAATAAGTGTGTGGAGTGCCGTGCTGTTTTGGTTATGTGGCAATGTTTCACTATTATGTAGGCTCTGATATTTTAAACATCTGTTCAAATATCAATAACCTCTCGGTTTCCTGGGTTTCATAGATAACTTACACACATATTGTGACAACAATGTTATTTTCGAAAATGTCATGTCAACCCTTTCTAAGTGTTTCCACTTTCCGCCACCAAAATGCTATTACCATGCAAAGAAACAAAACCCAAGAAAACATTATTTCAACCAAAATGGTCTTAGGTAAACAAAACTTTAGACTCAGATCATTTAACTGCTCAATGAGGCATGAAAGCAGAGCTATCTGTGACACACACACACACACAAACACACACCTCTTCCAACTCCACCCCACAGCCGTCGCAGTCCAGAGGTGAAGTGGCTCCTTCACTGTTCTTGTGTGACATGCTTAACACAATGTGGGTTTTCCTTCAAACCCATTTGGATCTGGTCCATCACTGATTTATAGTCCTTTAAAGTTTCCCGGACTTGAGTGGAATCTTGTACTTTGATGATCTTTTTTTCAGTTTTACTTGGATTTTAAGATAAATGTTGCCTTAAGAGATGGTGGAAATGGGTTTCATTGAGGTTATATATAATTGGTCAGCATATCTCTCTCAAAGTTCTGAGGTTCTAGGGTCGAATCTCTGTTCCAGCCCTCTGTGAGGTGTTAGAATGGTCTACCAGTGTTCTTCAAGGTAATCCGGCACCCGGCATGCTCGGTTTAACAAAGACTATAAATTACCAAGAAATGTAAATTTGATTGTTGTTTTCACATCCACTTACCGTAATTTAAAGACTACAAAACACACCTTATTAAAAGCCACAATAACTACATTTAGTCATAAAAACGGATTTGTACATTTTTGAGCCACTTCTGACTAATAGCTGCTCAGTCCCCAAAATGGGCTTCCGTTCGAACCGTTCGGCCCTGAGATGGAATGGCCATCCAGCTCTAATTAATATGAAACAAAATTAAAAACAGTACATACAACAGTAACCGAGCGTGCCTTCTTTTGCCCGACGATAACAAATTCCGCGCAAACATTTCATCTTGGCACCTGAACAGAGGAGCCTCTTTACCATAGAAATAACTGATATACAGACATGAGTCTTTCCTCACAATCTCATCATTCACCCACTCTTGCAGCCTATTTAGAAATGTGTTTGCTCATAATTAATTCATCAATTATTGATTTGCTCCTCCTATACTACACTGACACTCACACAAACACATGCAGGAAGCATGTTTCCCGCCATTATATTCATGAAACAAAATAGGGAATGTCTTTGTCTCTTTGAGCTTCTCTATCATGCTGTCAGGGGCAGACTCACACACACATGCACACACACCCCCACACACACCCCTTCACTTGACCCTGCCCTCTCTCCTCCGTCATTGCTAACCTTTCCTCAAAGGAGCCTGTGGTTTTCTTTTCTTCATTTCACTTCCTCTACGTTATCTGAAATTACGCATCCCCTTTAAATCCGTCAGTCTTTTTTCAGGGCTACACGACTTTCATCCATCTCTCCCCCTTGCATTTAATAGTTTCGCATCAATTTACATCTAGACAATTTTTCGACCTTTTTTTGGGCATCTCGACACGGACCCATTATTACCACATTTTACATTATTTTAGTGAGTAACACACACATCACTTTGTTTAAAAAAAAAAAATTAATGAGAATTTGGGCCGCATAGAGGTGTGAAGGTAAAAACGTGATTGAAAAATGCTTCGGATTATTTATAAGGTAGCCACATTTTTGCATCACAAAAATGCTAACATTTGAAAACAACTCAAAAATGGAAGTTTTTAAAAATGTCATTTGGATATAAACAATGGAAGCGATTGTCTCTGTAAATGTAGAACATTCAGCGCGGGCATTAGGAACGACGTCACCATCAAAACAACAATCTTGGCCCGCAGCGCTCAAAGATGCGTTCCAGCAAATTCTATATTTACTTGTGAAACATTTACTTCCGTCAGATTTTAAACCTGCATTATACATCGCTTTCCCTTCCAACATAATTATTGTCATGAATGTACACTGCAAACAAACATGTATCACTATGATGACATCAAATTCACATTCAACCGAACACACTGATTGGCGACATGTAAACATACCATCGTTATTGCTTTGATTTCCTCTAACCTGATTTAACATCCCGCCAAATACCCCCTTGTACCCTCCCTCCCTACTTTTACCGCTTTTCTCAGTTTGTTCAAAGCCGCTTTTAACGAGGCCGACCTCCTCCCAAGTCTAAGCGGGCTATTGTCAACGCTGACGTCTGGCCTCTCTCACACACACACACACGCACCCCAACTTACACACTCAACATTGATCTTGCGCACATGGCTCATAAACATGCACTCTAAAGTACACAAAGTCTCTTCTGTCCTGCTGACTTCCACTTTTAAACGTTCACATATGCAGTGGCAGACAGGTTTGCCACAATCTTCCTCCCTTACGCTGAATTGCCCGTCCTTTAATCAATCAGACTACTGTACATGTCAGCCAACAAATACTGAATATGACAAGCATGACAACTCATTTGTATAATTATATGCGTCGTTCATAAGATCACAAAGATTTGTACGAACACCCCGAAAATTAATGTATACACTTTAAAAGCGACTTACACCACACAATTATAAAATATTTTAAAAAGAATTGGGTTTTGGTGTAAGCGCTTTACAAATAAGCACCTGCAAGTGTTTAGGGCAACTGCTAAATGTAGTGTCATATAGGAAGTATTTTTGAATACTTATGACCACAAGTTAATGCACTGGTTTTTTTTCAGTCTGATTCACATAAATATTTCATGCATGTAAACTAAAAAAAAAAAAAATAATAAAAAAAAAACGTCTGTTATGGTACACTTCAAAGAGTTCAGTCACACACTCGCACACACGCACGCACACATGCACATTAATGATTTATGTCGTGGGGATTCTGCTTCTGCTTCCTGCTTGACCAAAGCACTGACGCTGCAGCACACGTATGTAATATTCTGTATAAATATTAAAAAGAGGCTGTATTCACAAGTAGATTGAATTGAACATGGCATACCTCCAGTTCTTCCCTACAAATGCAAGTGAGAAGGAAAAGTGGATGAAGAGGATCCCATATTTGTCCTTTAGTGGGGACACTCACACACACAAACGGGAGCAAACTGGTGTATTTGAATTGCTGTAGTGTTTGTAAGCTGATAAGAATGCATGTGTGTTAGATTCATTAGAGTCTTAAATCATTTTACAGCCCAGCAGAGCACACAGCTGCATCGATTACAAAACCGCCTGACCTCACCCAGTTTGAATATGCGTGTGCGAGTGCATGTGCGTGGCAACCAGAAACCTTAATAATGCATAGAGTTGGTAAGCGCGTGTGTACGTGCGCGTGCGTACATGCACGTGCGGCTGTGTGTGCATGGCTTGTGGACCTTTTGACTTTCCTAGAAGACCACGGCGTATGTCGGTGGGCATCCTCCATTTAGCAAATGGATAACAATGAAAAAAGTGTATCCCTGGGATTTATTTGACTACTTTCTGCATGTGTGACTGAGGAAGCAGTCTTGTGTTCTGTTTTATCTGGACAAAGGACCTATGAAATGTTGCAAATCAAGCACATAGTTGGCCCATGTTCAACAATTGACGTGGGTGAGCGTTTCTGGTGAGATTTCATATAGACGATGTAGTTTGCGCGGTCAGGTGCGGGGCAGAGCGGGTGACACGTTTAGAGCAGTGGGACGCAGGGCCGCACACCAAAAATCGGCAGATCCAATTCCCACTAGTTAGAAGAATTTGACCTTGCGGCAGTCAGTCAGCTTCTGGAGCATACGTCACATATCGCATGCTATACTGGTGTTTTTTGAGTCGAGATTCGGCAACGACGGATAAGATTATGATTGTAGCTTGACGCCAAAACACAACCAGCTATTAATAGCAGGACCAAATGGTGAGCAAGGAAGTTGACATGCAGTAAGTGGATTTACAATTGTTAAACTGTTTTAGCACAACCACCGGCCAGCTGAAAGCAACGTTGAAACTTGTTTTTTCCTGTCATAGGAGTTTTGCAGCAAAAAGTGGAAGGCCTTGACGGACATCGAAGAAAAAGAAAGATGCTGCGGTGCACTCTTTTTGCTGTACAATAATTGGTGACCAAGCGATACCCCTCCCCTTCTCCAGTTTATGTAAATGAAGCAGTCACATTCCGTACAAACCCCAGCAAGTAAACCAAGGCGGAATGCTCGCCTCATCTTTGATCTGAACGTGGCATAAGGCTACCATTTCTTTGCTTGTTTACAAAAAAAAAAAAATAATAATGTGCAGGGCTGGAGGACAGACGAACGAAGACCTCATTTTGTTTAGATGGAGCTAAAGAGCCAATTTTTGCAATTTCAGTGAATAGAATAAGTGAGTTTCAGCTTTTCCGTGTCAGGGGTCACCACAGCTAATCACAATTTGTTAGGTCCACTGACCAGGAAACAAACATATGTGTGTCCATGTGCGTGGAAGGCAGCAGCATACATGACCATGAATGTTATGCATTTATGGTCAATTTTATGGGTAAATACTAAACAACTTTTGGATTATTATCTCGATTTATGTTGTACCACTCAACATGTTCAAATATGACTTTCAATATGAATACTACACATATGCATATCCAGAGCTATTCACTAAACAATACAATTTTATTTATTTAGCACATTTCACAACAGCTGGAGCTGTTACAAAGCGCTTACCATATGCCGTCATATAAATTAGCAGGTAATTAGAACACAAATTAAAAAACATAAAGACATTTACAATAGATGCCAGAATAACAGCAGAACTATTCATATTGGGTATATCATGAATTGCTAATCCATTATTGAATATTTTGTTAAGGCAAATAAATGGTATATTTATCAACGGTCAAGTCAGTGGCCCGATCGCAAGCCAGTAAAGCACACATTGCTTTGCTGAAGACAAAACTGAAGGCAGTGAGACTCACAAAGAAGCTGCAAGTGAAGGCCTGGCAAATCATCTTCTAGGAGGAAATTTACAACGTGGTGAGAGTGACTGCAATGGCTTTTCATCTAACCGATCACAAATGATTGTTTTGTCACTTTGTCAAAATACTGATGAGATGCGGAAAGTGGACATACTCTGCATATACTAGCCTCAATTAATAATGCCTTTATTAGTCCCACAATGGGGAAATTCGAGATTCGAACCCAGGCCTCCTGGGGAGACTGGGTCCTGAACGCGGCGCCTTAGACCACTCGGCCATCCTGGCAGCCAATTGACCTAAATGCCAAATGTCGTAAATGTGTAAACCTCTTAAAACGCAAAGTCTGCACTTCAATCACAAACTGTGGCCGTGTGTAGCAGCAAAATCCACAAACCTCTGCCACTGTCCAAATGCCGTACAGAATTCTGGACCAAACGGAATCTAGCGGGTGGAGAAGTGGTCAAAATTGGATGGCTTTGTTCTGCGGAATGTCATGCTACTTCTGCATCACACTTTTACTTTTAAGAACAAACCTATGGAATGCTCGTTAAATGTCAAAGGTTTCAGTTACTCTCCTTGAGATAGGAGCCAGTGATCCATGAAAAGCCAAGAAACTAAGTGACAGAAAATGGAAACAAAAGAAGGAAAGAATGAAGTGAGAAGGACAAAGTGTTCCCTGTGCTCAGCTATGAATGCCAGACAGTTCTGGGCCACTCTCCCAGGCCTGGAGGTCAACTGGATACCAGAACCAAGCCAGTGGTCCACAGCACAAGGATGAATGATAGTGAAAAGTGAAGGCAAATAGACTGCAGAATAATTGAAGTTGCGTGCTCCACTTTCCGCCGTCTGGAATTTAAGATGTCTAAGCAGTGCACAAGCACAGATAACCTTCCCAAATAGTTAACTACTTCCATGAGTTGATTTTAACATAAATTATAAGGTAAGGAATCCGAGAGTCCCTTATGTTAGTTGGAATGTTATCCGTACACTCTTCACGCGATAACAACAATATCTTTAAGTGAAGTTTGAGAAGACACGATTTACCAATGAATAAAAATAAATTCCGTTGGTATTATCGTTCCACATTTTAATCATTGTTACGGTTATATTTAGTGTCTCACACTAGTTGCTTTTTGGACTTGCCAACCATAGAAGATAAAAAAGACAAAACATGACGTGACTCGACAGAAGATGTCAGACACATGCGATACAGTTGAACGACAGCAGCCCAGGTGATGGAAATATTGTGTCACCTACAAAGAGGTCTAGGATAGACGTGTGGGCGTATTGCTGTTTTTATAAAGCTGCAGATGAAAAAGTCATTCCAGGTCATTTGTGTGAATAGGAAGAAAAGGGGAGAACAATCCACATTTAGTATACGAGATGAGTCAGAAAAGTTCCAGCACTGGTGTCACCATTGGTGAGTAGGGGATATTACTCCAACATGGTTCTTCTCTGCCAGGAACTGTCAGATGCTCAAGGAAACTCTCGAGCACTCTTCTCGAGCACTGAACAAAGCAAACACTGCATGATCTCTTTGATTACGTACTGATTAAAATTGACTGGCCAACATTGAAGGGGAGACTTTGGTTGAGTTGAAAATATTATCTTTGGTGACACCAGTCCTAGAACTTTTGATGACACACCTAAATTTGCTGTTGATCAGCGTAATGATCTATTACACATAAAGTGCTTTGTTTCTACTCCAGCTGCTGTGAAATATGCGCGATATGAATAAAGTTGTAATGTTTTGTATGGATTATAAGCCGTGTGAATGAGGCAAACCTCCAAATTATATTGCCAAATGAAGACGTTTGACTGTGGAAATGAATGCGCCTCAGATTGTTGGTTGAAATCATATCACAAGCCATAAAATTAGTGGTGCGCATTGCTATTAAGATCATTTTTATCTGCGGTCACAACAATGTGTTATTATGCATTAATGCCCACAGCGACCCTCCAGGAACATGATTACAGCGAGTGTTGAGGGAATGTGACCTTGTTTGCTCCATGTGCTGATGTGAGGAGCCAAACACATCGCTCGTCTTTCTGATAATGTCTCTAAACTCTCGTTGACTCGTGGGAATTTCTGGAATAAAGCTGTACTGCTTGGAAAGTCACATATTCGTATACATTTCGATTTGGAATATGACTTGATTTTTTTTTGGTTGTTTTTTTTAACATCTAGCCATTTTACCCTCATCTTCATCGTGCAGCACGGTTCAGTTCAGTACATGTTTTAAATTTGTAAATGGTACGAAAATATCTAACTTGGGGTGTAGCATTCGCTACAAGTCTGTTGATTAGTCTGCAGAATGTTAATGTTTCAATGAACTGCAAAGTGTAGTCCACTTCAAATTAGTACTGGGGAAAAAAATTACCATGAGGAGGAAAGCGTCTCCTGAATTGACTTCTCCGTTGGCGCCAGTAAGCAGACAAATTTTATTCAAGTGGCGTACAATACTGCAACTTCTAGCCTTAAGGCACAGCAACAGGGTAAGCGAGTTTATTTTTGTCAGTTCGACCATTGCTTTCTATGATCCGTGTGGTATCGGCTAGACAAGATTGCAACCCTGGTGGCACTTAGTTTTCCCCGTGGAAAAGCAATTGGATGAGCTGAATAGATGCTAAGCACGCTGACCTGGAGCCTAACCCAGCAGACTTTGGGTGAGAGGCTGGGTAAACCTTGGCTTGGTCGCAAGCAAATCGCATGTCACATTTAGAAATAATTTACATTCTCATTCTTTTTGGAGTTATGTGAGAGAAAAACAAAGCGGTTGGAGAAAAACCCCACACAACAGTTTCCAATTACAACATTTTTATCCAGATTTGTTGCAAAATTTTACAAGTTGTTCCTCACAACACGTGACATCACTTTGGCACTTTTTAAGTCATCGTCGTCGCCATTCTGCAAACAAATTCCAAGTAAACCCTCAACCTCACGCTTTGTGGATCAAGTTCAATACATAAGCGTGCATAATCTCATCAGGAAGCGGATGAAAGGGTTGTATGTGACCTTAACCCGTGCATGTAGTCACAGGGAACGTATTTGAGATTTGCTACATGTAATGTGTGTGCATTGTGAGTGGTTGTCCACGCATAGCACTCGCATTTCCACATGCTCGGGATTGTTACGACATGACAGGCAGATAAGCCCTGCACTCACAGCCCAAATTCATTCGCATCGCTCCGTGGGAAACGAGCGCAGAGTTTGTGCAACTGTGTGAGAGTCACACCGCAAAACACACCAAAGAGATACCAGTATGTACGTGTTGTGTTTTGATTTTGGGGGGACGGTCCGAGCTTATGGTTGTGTTTGATGTCATGCATTTGTGAAGACCAAATTCCAGCTAAGCTACTTTTTCTTTGGCTTTCTGTGGCTTATTCGAGGTGGGGTGGTAAAGTTTCATGATATCGATGGTTTGCCACAATGGATGACTTCACACCAGATGTCAGCAAATTGCACAAGATTTCTGGGCAGATTTACGGTGCCAACACTTTCACCCAGGAATGGATTATTTCTATTTTGGCATTGTTAGTGGACTCCCCTCCCGTGGATTTTTAAACATCTAATAAAATATAGGTTGATGACACTGGCCTATTACAAACGAAGAACACCCCTGTTCACTTGTATATTTGGAGGAAGATCACGAATAAGGCCTGTGCAATGCGTCTGAACCCAACTTGGACCAGACCAACGCAAAAAAAAAAAAATGAAAAAAAATGACAGCTGTGACTCACCCTGATACATGGAGCCAGTAAAGGGCTTTGCGGCTCGGCATAATATGTTGTACTGCATCACTTTTACATAAAACATACATAACATAAAAAGATTGAGCATCAGCCAAGATGGAAGTTGATTCAGAAAGAGAACATGGGTGAGAATTAAGAGCAAAGTGTGAATATATTGAAGGCACAGCACGAAGCAGTCATGCATAATTTTACCACAGGGTTCGCCACATTCCATAGATACCTATGAAACTATAAATATGGTTCAGTTTGGTGGTAAAACGCATCTGTACTGTACTGCAATTCTGTGGTTGGTGGAAATGTGTCAGTCCCACTTGCTAAAAAACTGAAATTTACATTTTTAACGTTTGTGAAAGTTTATGTGTATGTGCTGACAGCAGCTCTACCATTTGACTCAATGACAGCATAATACATTATTTTTATTATTGACATAAATAAGCAATTGAGCATGATTTTGTGAACATATAAAGTTTAAAATAATTTAGTAGGAAGTAAAAATAGTCAAAAGAAGAGATGTCAAAAATGGTCCTCATAAGCACAGTTTACATGTTCAAAGGGGAGTAGTAAACAGAAAAGAATTTATCTCGTCTGACCCCTTAGTGTATTTCTTTTCTGTGAAATCAAAGAGTATTTACTCATGTGATTCCCATCAGACTGTATGTGTTTTTCCATCGGTAGCCAAGGACACTTAAATGTTGATAACTAGCAAGACACAACAGCGCAGCTCCTCAAAAACACTTGAGCGCAGTCTGAGAAGATGTCTCATGCATAAACCCAGTCCTTTGTACACACACACAAAAGAATAGTGTATAAAGATGCTTATATGGTAACTAGACCTACTATCTGCTATCTGTCTGTTATTCTTTCCCTTTTATTTCCCTCCATGCCATCATCTTTTTCTTTGTCCTGTCCTTGCTGATCCGCTCTTGTTTTTCTAAGTACTTCTTTTCCCAACACTCTCTTATCCGTCCTCGCTCTCTTTTGCCTCAGCGTCCTGCCCTTGACTCTCGTCTCTCAGTTGAGTCTGCTCCTATTATCATCTGTTTTCGTTTGAAATCGGCCTGTCTTGGCAACTTCATATCCTGCAGGAATGATGGACGACGAACGTGCGCTGTGGTCATTTGAAGGTGCGGAAGCGGTGTGACTGGATGTGTGTTGGTAGCTCTAAAGAAAGTATATGAACATTCATGATTTTGAAGAGAAAGAAACCAGTCCGTGTGAAGAGACAATGGAGATGGGAGACTAAAAAACTACAATGGGTTAAAGGACCAAAATATTGTACTTTAAAATGAAAATAGAGGAGATCATGTGACTTGATTCTGATTTGCACTTTACTACTTTAGGTACTCAAAGCGCTTGAACACCGTTTGCTCATTTATCTACTGATGACACAGCATGAGGATCAACTGAGTTCACTATCTTGCTCAAGGACACTTCGACATGGTTGAGATCTGTGAGTTGGGAGAGCCCACTCGACAACTGAGCCATGCCACTATAAATAATGAAGTTTATCATATAATAAATATTTTATATCAGTATACAGTACTCGTAACCTTATAGGCACAGCCTCTGGGCTGACATATTAAGCATTGTTATCCTCTACAGACACTTGTTAAAAAAATAAATAACACATTTTACTGGTTAACTCTCAGCTATGATGTGGTTCCTGACAGACTTACGTCACAAGCGTACAGTATCACACAATCACTCATTTCGGTGTTTCACACCTACGTCGGTCATGATAGCTTAGCAATTAGCATGACTTCTGTATGGTTCTGATAGCGATACTAGTGTAGCTCAAAAAATAAAAAATAAAAAAAAGATACTAGTGTAGGTTATTCAGCGTCAGGGCGACGATGATGAGTGATTTGTGCTGTGTTTACACTGAACACGAAGTGAAGCTTGCAGCTCTGCATCGTGTTCAGCTACGTCAGCTAGCTAGCCGTAGTACAGTGCAAAATAGCGGGCGCCATGCTTTGCCTAATACGAACTTCGGTTTCATTTTTATTTTATTTTTTTATTATGACAACGATCTGTTAGTTTAATCACATTCAGTTAAAAATATGTACTGGTAAGCCTCTTGGTGGCAGGTGCTCACGTTGAACGCTGGATTTATTTAAAATATCAGGAGCAATCAGCATTGCGGGCGTAACAAATTTGCATTCAGTGATTTCCATGTCAAAATACAGACGATCTGTAACATTTGGCAGCTCTGATATTTTCCTAGTCTAATAACAGGAATTGCTGAAGTTGATGTACAAATGTACTCAAGTATGCCTTTTGTTTTTTGGGGGCGGGTTTGCTTTATAAAGTCCTTAAGGCAGAAGAATGATCGGGAGACTTTAGGGTGTGGTGTGGGGGTTGACAGGCACATGAGAAAGAGTTAAGCAACTTAGGGAGTTCCCCCAGGGGAGAAAGGAATGGCGACATTTTGACAAAAAAAAAAATGTGAGACGAGGGGGAGAATACGGGTGGGAGGAAAGCATGGAGGCAAAGGTAGGATGAATGCTTGGTGGAAGATGTGGGAGAAGGGGGTGAATGTGCGCTAAAGGGATAAGACTGCAGGGCCAACAACGGGTGCCAAGAGGATCAAATGAGAGATTGAAGCAATGGCGAAGAGGCGGAGAGAAAGGCTCAGCTATTGTGAGCGCATATTGCCATTGTTAAAGAGTGAGAACTTGTGCCAGAAACGCCTCAAAACTTAGCCAAAAGCCCCCATAGGATCCATAGAACCCCTCCCAAAGTCTGTGCACCAAATAGACAAGTGGGTGACTTGGAGGTGGGGGGATCTGGAGCGGACAGAGGATGATGGAGAGGAAGATGAGTATTATCCCATGAGGCTAAATAAGCTTATGTGAACACACACACACACCCCCACACGCAGCATTTTGACAAAAAACATTACGGGGACATGCACTCGCACACATAAACACACAGCATTTTGACAAAAACGGCAATTATGGGGACATCGTGGGGACAAATGACCATCAGCCAATCAAAGCTGTGAAATATACACTGTGTGAATTATTCATTAGGGGGTGCAATACAAGGTCCTACCTACAGGGGCGTTTTCTCACACACAATACCACACAACATTCATGTTATTGTTGTTTAAAGGGACATTGGCTAAAATTTGGAATTTAAGCATTCTACACCCTTAGAAACATGATAGCATTGTCCGAATTACGAGGACATGGGCTGTGTCCTCGTAATTCAAATTATCCTTGCAGTATTGCGTGTATTCAGGTCAAATGTCCCTGCAATGCATAAAAACAAGCACACACACACACACAAATCAGTAACTTTCTTGCCAGTTTCTCATTTGTGCAAATGGAAAAGGACCTGATTGTGCAATAAAGATGAGTAAATAGCGTAACAAGAAGATATGCCAAATGCTCAAGCCACAATGAAGTCATGATTTTAATTCATGTCTTAACCCAACGGTAAACAGAACACAAATAGCACACACACACACACACACACGTTTGGGTTTTATGGACGCCATTCTTAATCGCTTTTATACAAATAATGCTTCTATAAATGCTGATTGCACTTTAAGTGTTCATTTCCCGTGCAGACGTTTTACGAGTGGCTTTGTTCGAGCCCGAGAACGCTTGCTCAATTTCACACCAACGCACCGGAGGCAGGAGAAGCAGCGGAACCACAGTTAAAACATTGAATTTTGTCGTAAAGCCAGCACACCTGCAGAGCCACTGACGAGAGAGCGAGATGGATGAGCGGGAAAACAGAAGCCAATGGAAGGTAGTGCAGGTACATGTTTTAACAGCGGGACATGGGAAAACCCTCAAATTATCACCAAAGTGTGCTCATGCCTCAAGCCACTCTTACAACTGAGGGCAGATTTAAAAAAATGTCCTGAACAGGAATTGCTGAAGTAGATTTGGGGTAAAAATTTACTTGTTTTTTTTGGGGGGGGGGGGGTCGATTGTGCGATCTGGATCACATTTGGATTAAACTTTTCTCGAGAATTTGGTCCAACTCATGGTTAGGAATTAGATTACATCAAAAAACCTGGAAGAACAAAATATCCAGCAAGATATACAGAAATGGTTAAAAAAAAAAAAGACATATGCACTGTGTGCATCTAAATTACAGTTTGAACAAGTGCCTGAAAATGTTAGATTAGGTATTAGATTTGTCTACAGTTTGAACGCGGGCATCTCTTTCTTTGAGTTTTCACAGAGTTTGACAAACATGATAATAGAAGAGTGCTGCGTGTTTTTAGAACCAACATTCTGAGTCCATAGCTTTAATAGGACGTTTGACGGACAGACAGATTAAATAAAAAGAAAAAAAAATTCTAACAACTGTCAAGATCTGTGATTCTGTCGTCTTCCTTGTTTTCACAAACTCGTTGGGTTCATTGGTAGGCTGAGTCTTTCAGCACCTGGCAGCAATTTGCGTTGTTGGGAACTTTTGGTGCGGCTTCGATGGAACGAAGCTATTGCCACAGTTACCGTGTCGGCATATAGTGTTTGTCAGCATTTTTCATCTTTTAGACTTTTGTCAACTATGACCACCACTTTCTTTCAAATCGTCGAGCAGTGGCGACCTAATCCAATACTTAATAGCACTACGATCACGTTGCAAAAACAAAGACCCAAAAATGCATTGTAACTATATCTGACATTAGAGACAGAGACATTTGTCATATTTAAGGAGGAATAGCATTTATGACCAAAAGAAGAAAAAGTGTCATTTTTATTGCTTCCCAGGTGAAATTTTTTCAATCAAATGGACTCTTCAGGATTATTCAGTTTGGTATTAATTGTAACAACCTTTATGTGCAGCAGCAGCGGTATGATAAAATATAGAGGCTGATGGCTACTGCGCCATGATTGCGATGGCATCCTTTAGTAAACCGGATGATGTCATTTTTCATATTCACCGGAGAAGACCTTTCATGGCAAACTGAGAGTCTTGCATGATGGCATGAGATGCAGTGAGATCACTGACAGCAACAGCCACTTATTTTCACGCTTTTTCTATCTTTCCTTCTCTATCGTCCGCTCTCACGCAAACGGAATCCCTGCATGAGCTGTTTCAAAACGAGCTGAAAAAAAAAAAAAAAAGGATGGGGTAAAAAGGAAGTCGACGAAGATCAACAATGTCCAACAGAACTTGTGTTGTCATGTCAGTGAGCTCATCTTTCCTGTGAACTCCCTTTGCACTGCTGATATCATCTTGCGGTAAACAAATGACACCAAGATTAAGTGACCTTTGAGTGAGCAGAAGCCAAATTAAGAGGGCAGAAGTCTTTATTAAGCCGGACGTAATGTCATCCTCAAAGGTGTCGTTGAGGTTCATTTGGGATTTTTGAGCACGTTAGTAGTAATGACAGAACTGTTTCGCACTCACTTTTATTTATATACTGGTAGTTGTTTTGGACACATTATTATCTTAGCTTTATGTTGTTGTTTTGTTTTGTTTTGGGTTTTTGTGTGGGAATTCATTTAGAGTTTTTCCATACATCAATTGAGATTTGTTTTGTTTTTTTGTTACCTGAAGAAAATCTCTGTCAAACCATGACAGTGCATTTGCTGCCATAGACGGGGCTAGCAATTAGCATCAGCGTTATAACACTTTAAGCAACAGATATGACCCACAAACTGAATGATTCTTTACATTCGAATTAATTGTTATTACTGTTTTGATGCAAGTACATTATTATACAATGTTTTTTCCTTATTTAAAAAAATGTGTCATAACGTGTCATCATCCACACCGCTTATCCTGTACAGGGTTACGCGGGTGCTGGAGCCTATTCCAGCTGACTGCACTCCACCCTGAAGTGGTCGCCAGCAAGTCACAAGGCACATACCGACACCATCACCGATCTCACAATGCTTGCACACAAGTCAGGCGAGGCCACTACACCATCAGTGACTCTATTTAAAAAAAATAAAGCAGCACAAATTACATCACAATTGTTAAAATGACATCACACTTGCTTAGGGCTCAAGTAACGACCAATCACAGCTGACCTCTTTTCTGAAGATGAGCCATGATTGGTCGTTACCTGAGCCCTGAACTATTTTAACGTAATTTTCATTCGACAGCAAGTAGCATTTAGACTGAGATGGATGAAAATTAGTTGATTTTACTGCTTTTCTCATTTTCCACAAGTAGCAAAATCCATCCGTTTTAGTCATCTCAGGGGGCGGCCATTTTGCCACTTGCTGTCGACTGAAAATTATTTCAGAGTTGCTCAGGGCTGAGGTAATGACCAATCACGGCTCTCCATTTTTTTTAAGCTGAACACTGAATACAGTGATTCTCTTGTGCACCACCAAAGGAAGTCCGCATTCCACTAGAGGTAACCGTAGCACACTTTGAGAATCACCGGTCTCAATCCGTGAACAAGCTGTGTATGGGTAACAAAAAATATCGCGGACAAACACAAATGTAGTGAACTTTAAGTTGCTTCTCCGCTATTCATTCAAGTCTCATTTTATGAGTCAGTTCGCCATTCACTCTAGTTTCCTGTTCTGCTTCTAATCCAAAGCGCTGATCTTCATGCATGTGTCTCATATTAAACCCACACCATGGTGCCACGAGAACAATTTATTTAATATACGATTGCTGTGGTTAAAGAATTTCTAACCGCTTAACAAGAACCAGTCACAGCTCCGCAGCGTAGGGAGCAAAAACAAGTCTGCTGCTTAATGAGCCCCAACCAAAAAGCCATCAGTTCACAATAAAGTCACGTTTTTACAATCTCAACATGCTAAATGCATCAAGTTACTGGAAGTAGAACCCTCACGTTTCTATATAACCATCTTTTCTTTGACACTTTAGCCCATTTCCTCCTCACATTCATGACATTTTACATTTGCTGCTCAACTTCTTAAACTTTTTTTACTTCTGCACATTTTGATTTGATATCACATCTTTGTAATTCATAGCTTGCAGTAAATGTGTTTTTCCATTCATCTGTGCTTTAGAGTTATCTTCCACGGCGACTATGAACTTCCAGATCTGGAATAACATAAAATGGGCTAAAAACCCACAATGACTTTTGCGCTTCTCTTCGCATTGCGATTAGTTTGGGACTGGCAATCCATCCTTTTTATATCGTGTATCCCGTTCGTAGTCATCGGAAAGCTGGAGCCTATCCCAGCAAAAGGAAGACTACACCCTGGACTGACTGTCACTCAATCACAAGATGACACGCACGTTCACACCTGCAGAAATTGAGCCAACGTTGGATGCGTGACAATTACGTGAACATTGTCGGTGACCTCAGTTTGTCAATTCTTACATTCAAATCTGTGCCATTCAAACAAAACAAAAATAAATAAACTTATTTGGGCATGTTTGCACAAAGACAGAAAGTTTTAACAAGTCCTTCAGAGAGGAAGGACCATGTTACATTTAGAGAGTGATGACAAGTGTATCATTGTACACTATGTAGTTAATAGGTATTTGTAACTTTTTTTTTTTAAATAGGTGAGGAAAAAAATATTGTAACAGATTGACTGAATTGGATATGTATTCATATTTACAGTAGTTGTAAATCATAAGATCCTTATTGTGTGCCTTTCATTAAATTGGCAGACGAAATATTTCTATTGACTTTTGAGTTTATTTTGCAGCTGTGCCTCAGTGAAGATTAATGAACCTGTCCCAGGAGAAGTCGAGCAAACTCAAGTCATGACATTCCCTCCGATGAGTTTTCACAGATGAGCTTGTATGTTTGACATCATGAGCACATCCTTTCTTTCGTAAAGCTTCAGTCAACCTTTTCCATCACTTTGAAGAGGATGCATAAGATTTTTTGGAGGTTCTTTGTAGCTTTCAATTTCTTGGTTGCTAAACCCATATAAGAAACTGAGTGTACACACTAGTTGAGACAAAGTCAAATTCAGTGAGATAGAGATCAAGATCAATTTCCAGTAACCACTGCAAACCTCTATTATGATCTGCTTGCTTTTTGGAGGCCACAAGAGAAATAAAGTCTACCGAATGCAACGTGAAAAGATTGGTGAGTAGCGTGAAAGCTGGATTATGCCATTCAATGATTTCTAAACTCTTGTTTCATGTTATATTGTCTTTGCAGCGCAGGGGATGATCATGGCTGACATACACATTTTTTTAGTAGGTGGCTATCCATGAAGGCATCCAATTTGGTGGGAGCGTTAAGTGTCCAGTGACAGAGACAAATGGGCAGCAAAAAGAAGCAGATTGGATGAGATGCTCTTGTAGAGTATGTGACGGTGTGAGATGACCTTAACTCTCCAGCTAATCCACCTCATTGTTGCACTGTAACACGCTTTGGCACGTTCTGTTGGTTTTGGGGATTTTTTTTTTTCCCCCCACAGTCACTAACTCAGCCATTTTTCATTCTGACTGAACTTTTCACGAAAGAGCACAGCTGAGCACACCTTACCAGCCAATACCTTCCACGGCCACTGCACCATGACCTTGGTATTATATGTATGGCAGAGGCAGGCAGAAAAGGGTGCAAATCTTAACAAAGACTTTGATTAACAGGGAGTAAGAAGCGTCGTCAAGGAATGCATTAAGATTTACTAGCTGTCATGATATGCTGAGACAAATGTCGGTGGCTGATCCACAAATTCAATTTCTCCTAAGATCATTCACGTTAAACCATAACACACCCCATTTAATGTAATTGTTGTCTTAATTTTCCCATGATGCCTGGGCCTTAATGGCATATACATTTGACAAAGTGCACTTTACTGTGTCAAGGTTGCTGAGTGGTCAAAGAAAAACCAGATAATTCCTCATCCAATCAATCACAGTGGCTTGTCAGTCAGTGTTCGAACAAGCATAATGCAAATGCATGTCTGTCGGGCTGCACTTGGCTCAACTACTGTAAATGGAATTCGGCTATCATTAATCATTAGGGTCCATAAACTGATCCCAATGAAAAGTACCTTGAGGGCTTGGTTGCTACTGTAACTGCAAATACATGAAAATGATTTATCTTCCCTCACAGTTTTCCTGCTTTGACACGTAGAAAAGTAACGACAAAGGGCACACATGGACCAAAAAAAAAAAAAGCTTTCACGCCTATGGACAATTTAGACTACCCCATCACTACCTATCATGGCAAAGATGCGAAGAGAGCAGCTACAGTGGTTTTGAAGTTCCTTGTCATTTGTTTTTAAACATCGGAATCACAGCCTATGCTGTCCTTTCCTTCTCCTCATTGCTTTCCTTTATTTCATTCTGCCCTCTTAGTCATATTTCCATCCACTTGTTTGTTTTTCTGAATCTGACTCCGCAGATCAGTTTTTATAGGCGACTTGTTAAAACAGCGACAGCAAAACAGACATGACTTCACACTCACACGTTAGCTTCTTTTGCTTGCTTGGAATAATTACGTTCTATTGAAGCGCTTTCTTACAGCTCTAGCTGTTGTGAAATGCGCTATATAAATAAAAGTGGGAAGCTGGACGAACACTCAGTAGGGTACTACTGCTGACCTCTGCCAAAGCACTGCCTCCTCCCTTCCTTCTCAATTATTCAGGGGGAAATTGAAAAAAAAAATTTAATGGAACAAAAACAATGAAATTTCTGAAACATTCAACTTAAGCAAAAAAATTGTCCCGGATGAGCATTGTTTGTGTTCAAGTATACCCACAAAACCCGAGCAATTATCAACTAGCCAAAGGATATTTGGAGAGATGATCTGGAGGTTTTTTTTATTTTTATTTTTTTTTAAATGGAGCATCCAGAGATGATTTCTAAAAAATTGTGAATAGTGAATAAAGATAGAGTTGTGTAAAATTGATATGACAGGGGGTGGGGGTAGTGGTGAGTCTCATAATCCTATAATGCGATTTTATCTCAATTCCTGCTCCTCTGTCCAGCAGCACAGCTCCAACAACGCCAAGTGGTCGTTCAAACAGCCTCGTGGTCATGACTAACACAAATATTTGGATATTTGGTTGGTGTTTTGGGCAGTTCTGATTCAACCCCATGAAATGTGATCCGGAAAAAGGATGATAGCATTTGTGTTGATCGATTGAGATAGGGAAATCATTTTATTCCAGTTGTTTGTGTGTGCAAAACCCAATTCCAACAAAGTTGAACACATTTACTTTTAACGACACTTTGAGAACTGAAGACACTCATATTTAAAGCTTTGAAGGTGGATTATTTTGAATTCTTGCATAATGTACAACTTCAGTTCCTTAACAGTCTGCACGGTCGCATGACGTGTTTAATTATACGCCACACCTTTTTAATAGGCGCAAGGTCTGGACTGATGGCAGGGCAGTCTAGTATACTCACAGTCTTTTACAATGAAGTTGTTGTAACATGTCCAAAACTGAAAAGGACATTGCTTGGATGGCAGCATATGTTGCGCCAAAATATGGATGTACCTTTCGGTATTAATTGTGCCTTCACAAGCGTGTCAGTTAGCCAAGCCATGGAAGTGAGGAAGCACACTATGTCCATGATTTCCAGAAACAATTTGAAATGTGGACGCATCAGACCACTTTTCCACTTTATGTCCGTCCAGCTCAGAGGAGCTCAGGCCAAGAGGAGGCGGGGCATTTCTGGGTGTTGTTTTTTGGATTTTTTATGAGGTGTCGCCTGAGGGATTGACAGTCACAAGCATTCGAGGTTGGGGGCCCAGTAATGTTCATCAATTTGAAAATGATAAATATTGTCTTTTTAATGTATTCACTTCAATAGAATTTCAAGAAAGCCTTTAAATTTTTCATTTTCCACCTGCCTGCCCGAGTATAACAGCAATAATGTTCTGCAAATTTTCTTCATCTTTTAATGTTACTAATGGGAAAAATAAAAAAAATAAATAAAAAGAAATAACGCTACTACTATTTTTTTAACTCTTAGCCTGAACAGATGTGTGCAGTGAAACATCATTGGAAGTCTTTTTTCCCCCTCAATCCTTTGACATTTCCAGGGAAATTCCATTTTGTCTCACATTTTCCTGTAACCGCTAATTCAAAGTGGACTTTTTGTTCATATACCGCTGTTTTCAAACATGGGTGTGGTTGGTGAGAGATAAGTAAGTTATGCAATATGTTCCAAGAGGACCAATACACACATGAAGATTTTGTTTTACAGTAACAATGGGCAAGTCCTCCCCACTGGTCCGAAACTTAAACTTGTTCTATTGGTCCCTCAGGTCAATCTGTGACGCTATTGGAGGCCCTCCAGCTTCTTATTATGATAATGATGATGGGTGGGGTGTTTTGTTTTTTCTTCATTTTCCTAAATCCTTTGTTTGTCCTCCACGTGTATAGCCCTTGAAAAAAAAAATCCAGCATTTAATCCTCTCTCTCATTCAGGCCGCTTTGCTGATATTTTTTTGCACACTCACTTTCACATTCAAGGCAGAGTTATTATAAATGAATCGTTATAGTTAATTAAATCAAAGACACGTTTGTATTCACAGTCTTAAATTTGTATGACATGAATCTGAGCCTGTGGAGCTTCATCCCATCACTTTGCGTGTTCTCAGTCAGACCCACCATGTCTATGTGGACAAAGACAAAGACATGGCCCGACCACACTGTCCACAAATATTCAAGAACGTCAAGTGCCAAAAACGCCACAAAGCACTACATCCATTTTTCAAATAGTACGCCACGCTGAAAGGTTTTCTTTATATAGTCTGTGTGGTCCTCCTGCTTGTGCTCAGGAACTATTTGACCCCAGATCTCACCTTAACATCACACACCTCCTTCCTACTCTTTATCACTCATTGTCTCCCAACTGAGGAGCTTTCACCTCAACGCTCTCCCTTTTTTTACCCCCCACTATTTGACCGAGCTTTCTGCTCTGCTTCGTTTCCTTTCCAAACAAACAGCGGTGCATTTTCCGCTTCTTTTTGTTGACTTTCTGAAAGGAAACTTGTTTTCAGTCAGTCTGTGAGATAGACATAGATAGAGAGAAGTGAACCTTAAATAACTCACAATGGGTCAAATTAGAAGAAGGACTGAAGACACCTGCTGCATTCATTTGGGTCACTCAACAGTGAGGGAAAATTTTATAAAACAATCATCGCAGGGTGTTTGCCTAGTTGCTGTTTTTTTTTTTTTTTTTACATAAGCCCTACACCGTTTTATATAAGTCATAACAATTGTTGTAGGTTTGGCTGGCCGTGGTAAAAAAAAGATACTTTCACAAGTTTTTTTTTCTTTTTTTTAAATGACACTTTTGGATCTAATTTACTGTATTTTTAGTTTTGCTTAATATTATGTCTTTTTTTCTTTTGGTTCATCTTGCTTGTTATGTTCTTTGTTTGCCCATGAGCTCATCAGCCTGGTCCCTTGCGTAAACCAATCAACTCCCTCCAACCACTTGTGACTTGTCCAACGTGTACCTCGATGTCTTGTCAGTTTTTAGGTCTTTGTCGGCTCATTGTTGCTGACATGCCCCCCTTGTCCTGTCAAGATACTTGTAATGATAAGTGTTGTCTTGTCCTAGTGCTTCTTTTTATTTATTTTTTATTGTTTTGTTATTTTGCTAAGTGCACCCTGGACTCCTTCCTGCCTTGCTTCTCCTGCTTACCTGCATTTGAGTCCGCCTCTTGCCTGTTCACTTGACTTTGCAAACCCACCCATGCCATTAGGGGGGAATTAAAATATACATTAACTGATTGCGTAACAATGTTTTCTTTGTTGACGCACCTCTGGGTTAGTTAAATTCATGGATGACTAGGCAGGGGGCAAATTACAGAGTTTGAGTTTGGAATCTTGCCATTTTAATATCATACTTTAATATGTATTCAATTAGCATAATTAGATTATTATGAGTTCTAGTTGTACAGGAATGTCTTCTTAAGGGTTTAAATGTAGGTCATATTCTGCACCTACACTCACAAATATTAAACATTATGTAAATGCTGAAGATAATGCACCAATGCAACGTTTAAGGCCACTTATACTTGAATTTATTCAGGCCACATACGAATCTGCTCACAACAACTGAAACACGATCCTTTCAGATTTCACTTCCAAGAGGACGAGTGATGAGGAAAAACAGATCACTTTGCTCTTTATTCATTGCCACTGCCAATCACTAATGAATTTGGGCACACAGAGACCTCAGAAATGCGAAAAATTCAAACACTCGTCTTCGGATTTCCAAAGCATACGAAAGTCAGCAGGCTCCTGCTTTTTGAAACATGATGTTATAAAAGCATGTGTAGGGAGTCTGTGTAAACAGCATCCCTGAGGATACAATTAGCCTATTATTAGTTATTTTGTTTGCAATAAAAAACATGGCGCGTCATTGAAATTTGTTTGGCAGGTGAGAGAAAAGTCGATACGCCACTTTTAAACTGAATGTGTTGGCAAAGACCCACTAGAAATTATGCATTTGACTTCATATTGGTTGCATTAACGGTTAAAAGTGGAAACCAAAAAATAGAATGACCCTATTTGGGAATTCCACCAAGATTTTCTAGAAAAATTTGACGCTTAAGTGGCACAAAATGCTCATGCACGACATAATGCGAGATGGCTGCGAGCGTCAAATGATTTAGTCAACTTGTTTGTTGCTTACTCCAAAAGAAGAAGCAGTCTCAATGGTTAACGAAAAATTGTATTAAAATTCGTTATGTTTTTTATATTAAAAATATTCATTTTTCTTACATTACCTGTACAGTTTATGAAGATGAACTTTTGACCGAGGAGCAGAATTGTTTCCACCTTTAATATTCCCAATGATAAAATAAGTCGAGTATGACATACAGAGGATGTCTGGCGTCACATAATGTGATCCTGTTCCATACATTACTCGCTTATTCTGTTTTTTTTCTCCGCGTGTAAATCCAGTTAAAGCTAAAATAGCCCATACCCTTTGTGGAAATACGGATTAGTAGACAAGTAGGAACATGCTGGAGGAGGAAAAATAGGACTCATCGTGTCCTAGGCGGTGTGGTCAAAACTCATTTCATGTGGGTCAAGAGGAAAATTGCGTGGTTAGTTGCTTGGGATTTGGGTATTTAAGATTCATAGAAACGAGAAAGGTCGGCGTGGGGGGAAAAAAAAGGAACCTAGTGCAATAGTTTAAGAAGTTTAAATTGAATAAGTTATGATTGTGCAAATTCTAAATAGAAATCCAGATGTGACATGAATGGTCATCTCTCAGGCTAACGTTTATTTTTCCAGTTACAGGAAGGCTGAAAATATGTCATCATGTTTTTGACTCACCTGCAGACCCCCAGGTTGATCCGTTGTTTAGCTGTCCGTTTATATACGTATATTTATGTTTGGTGAGAGAGGCCAAATGTCAAAGCTCAGAGGTCAGAGGCCTTAGACAGATGAGCCAAGGAGGAAGAAATAACTAAATAGGCCTCTATCTACCCCAGGGGCCCGACATAATTCGGGAATTGGACAGGCCACGCTGCACTCTAGCTGTCTGGTGTTGCCTTTAGGTAATTTCAAGCTAGACAGCAGAAGGTGCACAAGGGCGCTCACAAGAAGAGAAGTTGGAGCAGACAAAAGCGGAGGAGGATGTTTGAAAAGTTCACAAACTGAAGAAAACGGTGATTTGACAGTATCATGAGACAAATGATTTATTATGAAAAATGTGCTCAGATGATAATTGATAAACTATTAAACATTAAAAAAATAAAAAGGCAAGAAACATTTTTTGTGGTGTGTTGCTAATACTCCGGAAGAAACATTCTCTAATATAATAACAACAACTAGACAAATTCAGGAAAGGCCCATTAGTCCCATTAGTAGCAGAGTGCCACCTGGGAGCTTTTTAATAAAGATACAGACAGAAGTTTACAATAATAAATTATTAATATTAGTATATTTCAACAATCTTTTGAGGCAAAACGGATGTCCTTGTTTTAAATTGACACTGAAGAGGGAAAAAAGCCTAAATTCATAAAACTATAATAAAGTTTTATTATCCACTCTATTACGCATATATGTCATATCATGGTGTGACAAAGTCATAATTTGTATTGTAATCAGATAAATAATTCCCTTCCGAGTTGATCTGAAAGGCTAGGCCCTTTTCAAAGCCCTTTTAATTTTGGACTAAATGGTTTGGTCAAGGGAACGAGCCCATCCAAAATCCAAAATAGGCTTGAGCCTACCCAGGAGTGCGTAAAAAAACATTATAAAACATCAACAATAAAAATCCACTCGTAAAAGTGACAAGTATCCACTTGTAACTTTAACCGCAAGTAGTTTGTCAGCTAGAAAAAAAAAAGAACAGTACATTAATTTTACAGTTCTCATTTGAAGTCGGTGTAAAATGTATGTTGCGCACGATGAGTTCTCCAGAGAACTTCTCTTCAGCGCTGCCAAGTTCAGATATTTGGACTGTGGCTCAGCATATAATTAGAGGGAAAATCCCCAGTATAAACACTGAAATGAAACACCTTCTCCTTAAAAGAACAGACAGATAATAAGGAAGATGTTTGAGGTAGAGGCAAACAATCCTTGAGTGGGAAAAAAGACTTAGAGGTTATGCTCTCTCCGTAAATGTGTCTTTTATCGCTGCCTGGTCTGGAGCAACTAAAACCAGACCACTGGTTAATCATCCTTTTGCACAATATCGTTGAGCCTCGACCGGCAATTCAGCAATTTGTCGGATCTGCCCTTCGTGGTGGATGACCAGTATAATATTGCAATTAAATGAAAGACAAATCACATGATGCCGACAACGTAAAATCCCAATCAAAGTGTGACCAACAAAAACAGCCCAAGAAATCTGCCATCTGTATTTCCATCTGCAATAAATGGGATCTGGTTTTCCTACCAGCACTTCCCCTGAATTGGAAACAATTATTGTCACGAAAGATGCCCAGAGTCTGGATTGTGTTTTTTATCTATTAGCCCGCAGGGCACTCATGATCCTAATTTGTGAAAATGGCGCTTCATGAGGACACGGCACAAACTAAATATGGATTTGTTTTTGCATGGTGGTCAACTTGACAACATCAACAACTTGTTTGAAACATTTTTTTTCCATAGTCGGAGTGACTAAAAAATAAATCAGAATGTTTGTAAACAACAAGCGCCAATTTAGCGCCCTGGGCGAGGATCGTGTAGATAAACGAATCAGATGCATGGCAAAAAATTATTTGGTGGCCCCTTAATTTGGCATTTACATACACTTACATAATAAATTGAATTGCATGATTTTAAAAATTCTGAAAAAGCATTACCCAAATAAAAAAAAGGAAACAACTTCATTGTTATAATGTAAAATATGAAAATGAAAAACCTAATAGAAACTTGTCATATACTGTACGATGCATTTATAAATAAAGAGCACTGGAGGAGGTGCGACGGGCAGAGATGCCATGCAGTAAACCGGTACTATTCAAATATGGAAGTACCAAAAATTAACTCACTGAAAAATTTTAGGCGACAATTTTTATGAGGGGGCCGACAATTTTTATGAATAAGACCGGATGGTCGAGGCCAGACCAGTAACTAGGTCGCAGCCTGAGGGAAGAGGACTGACCGGCAAAAATAAAATGGGCTTCCTGGCACGGTAAAGTTTGGAAAACACTGGACTAAACAATTGGTTCTACTTGACTCAGAGAGGTCAGATTTTTGCTCTGGTATTATTATTAATACCACACTTAATTACACAAAACTATGCCAGATTGGGCTAAACTCATTTTTGATAATAATCATAATCATAATTATGATCATATTAAATTGTGACTCATCAATATGCATTTTTGTTTTTTGACATCCTTGTCCTTCCTTGCCCTTCATATTTCAGGCTCCTTCTTTGCCTCGCAGTCAAATTGGTAATTAGCCCTTATGCCAGAGAAGGATTTATTGGTTAATAATCCTTCACGTCTCAACTAATCCTAATTGTTTAAACGTCTACTAAACCCTCTTAAAGACCGGGGAATGTCTGGAATGGCAGCACATATTTAAGGAGAGGTACTTACTGTAGATCCAAGACCTAATGTAGCCCCCATGGTGGTTTCATACCTTGCGATCTGAAATGGACCAATGGCACACCCGGTCAAAGTCGAAGCAGAGAGTGGGCTGATCCAATCAGAGTAAAACGACAAATGGAACTTGCTCCCAATTTGAAAAAAAAAACACATAATAATCATCTGAAACTGCAAATTCCTGCGATGGAGCTTAATCAGATTCTTAAGTGCTTAGTGAGAATTAGCTCGGAAATTGTCTTCTTATGATTTCTTTGTTTAGTGGATGCCGTTATCTCTGAGCTGCATGAAGGAGATTATTCTTTCACTGTAGAGCGCAACTCGTAACACTGGGAAAGTGTTTTCTTTGCCATTTTTTGCTTGCAGTGGTTTGTCACATTACGTAGTCGGTGAGAAAACCGAGTTTATTGTTTTACTATAATGGCGAAGGCCTTCTAATTACGGAAGCCACAAGACACTGTAAATGGGATAGCATTTATAAAAAGAACAAAAAAGTGAAATAGGGCGTGTTGTCAAATGTGGCTGAGCTGCGAACAAAAAGCTCCACAATGACAGTTGGGGCATGTGTGAAATGAGTTCTGCCTCCATTAACAAAATGTTAAGGCCGCTCCACTGACAAAATTATTGGACGCACCCTTGAATCTTGATGATGGGGTGCAGCATTGGTGTGTGAGGGGAAGATGACTCTTCTGCATGGTTATACCGCTCATTAAAGTGGAAACAATATTGAAACTGTGTTCTTGATTCCAGCAAATGCAGTACTGGCCAGAGCTCAGTTCAATGCCATCACATCAGTTGCTGTAAATCTTTTCAGACTTGAAACTACGAAATTAGTCAATTTGGAAGGCATGCATGTCCATAAATTGTACTGTACTAGTGCTGGGTTGAAAAAAAAAAAACAAAAAAGACAAAAAAAACAACAAAAAAAACAATATTTCTATTTTTCATTTTCAAAGCCCGATATAGATTCACAAAACCATAAATCGATACTTTTAATAACATTATTTTCTCCATAAATTCACTTTACTCGACACGTCATGCGAGCTCTTGGCACTACACAAAAGTAGCATATCAAAACAAAATGGCGAAACCAGTCAAGTCGGCGCCAACCAACATGAAGGCTAAATTAAATAATAAATACACGTATTAGTTTGATCAGGTCATGTTAAATAGAACTTACATGATTAATGTAATTGCATTGGCTTTGAGTCTTAAATATAAATTATGTTTACTAATGCACCAAGTAAAAGCAAGCAGTTTGTTCTAATTGCAGCATTGGTCCTTCTGAGAATGCCTTCCATACAAAAGTAAAATTGGTACAGCGTAAAATAATTAATTGAATCGAAAATCAATCAACGTGAATCGACAATTGAACTGAATTGGGCCCTTGTGTATAAAATCCATTTTGGAAATGTGAATCGATGACATAACAGAAGCCTAAATTGAATCACAATATTTTGACTTTTATGACCAAGGTTTAGGCATTTCATGTAGCCCCAGAAAAAATTAGACAATCGCTTCATAATCATGTTCCCTACAGTAGGTTATGTCTGAATTGTAAAGCCAATGTTGTGTCTCGCTTAATTTGAACTGACTGAACAGAATTTTCCAAAAGGAAAGTTGTTATTTTTCCAAACCACATATTGAGACAAAATGAATGCGAGGGAAGGAACAAAATGAGGTTTGGGGAGGGGTGGGAGGTTTCTTAGTGCTTTATCTTAATGTCTCTGGAGTCCAAGGACAAAGTTGGACTGGTCACAATTTGTCAGCTAAAGCCTTGTTCACCCTGTAATGACTTTCGATGCAACATCCATCTCCAGACACTTAAAGAGGAAAACACACACACACACACACTGTACACTTAGCCACACAAAGTGAATGAGTGCCTGACAGGTGTTTCTAAGCCTGAATGTGTTGAGGCGAGCGAGAGCACAACAAGCACAGGTAATGAAACACTTCAACAGCTGTTTGCCTTATCTATTCACATTCCTTAAGGACACTTTTTCTTCCCCCGACTCTCCCCTTCCCTTTGGTGTTGCCCAATATGTTTTCCGCACACACTGGGAAGATTCCTACTTTGGGAGAAAAAGCCTAAAGCAGTGGTGTCAAATTCGTGTTCACCCCATCTGCAATAAGACCTTCAGATGGCTGGTCTATTTGACAGTGAAATACATCAAATTAATCCATCCATCCATCCATTATCTGTACTGCTTCTCCTAACAAGGGTCGCGGGGGTGCTGGAGCCTTGAATGAGTTCATCTCTTCATAGTAATACAGTACGGAATTTTAGCGCACTAGTAAAAAGAAGGCACAACCAACAGCCTGACAAACAGCTCAGAAAACATTTCTAATCAGAGACCGAAACAACGATCTGCGACTGTAAAAAGGACGTCAAGGTACACAGTAATTCAAGTGAGAATGATATGGAGAAGTGTGAACAGAGCTACTGCCTCATAAATCTGAAAAGGCTTTTCAACAATACGCTGAGGGGCAAAAGAAGATCTTAACTCCGAGGTTAATCGCTCTGACCAAACCAAAATAGTGGCCCCTCCATCATTCAATCCCAACACAGCTTCAGGCGTCTCATTCCCAAACTGTTCTCGTTCTGTCCATCACTCCACTGTTTCCTACTGCGCCCCCCCCCCCCCCCCCCCCAACGTGTGGTCAATGCACTGCATGCCAAAAGACAGGTTCAGGCAGGCCTTTCCACAAACTTGTTTCCACAGCATTCAATTCATTTTTGGAACATACTGTATGGTCCATTCAGTATTTTTTCAAACATGTTGAATTGTATCGTTCTAATATTTGCGTGTGTATGACTTCAAACCAGCAGCTATAATGACTCACAATACAGCAAAGTGATTGAATGGAGGAAAATTTTCGTTGTTTATACAGTATACATGAAATGTTTGAGGATGTTCACACTAATTGGGTGTGTCCAGTGTGCATTTTATTTATTTATTTTTTTACAGCTGAGTCATCAGTTTGTCTGATGCTCAGATCTAAGTCCAAGTGCCGAGTCAGGTGAACTCTGCAGAGGATTTGCAGCAGAAGGTGAATAAACATGAGGGAGGAAGATCGCTGGAAATGGAGATGAGACAGTGGTGGTTAGCACTGAGCAAAACTGCGTGCAGTGACATCAACTGAATGTTAACACAGAGCCATTAACGCATGCGCACACATCATCTAAGGAGATCTGTATTACAATCCCTAAATGTCTGCTATAACAAAAATAATAATGTTATCATTTAACAATGTTCATTAGTGTCCTTGTAATTTGCATTTTACGGGAAGTGTACTGAGAGCGTGTTTTTAATTTGTACAAAAAGTCAAACATATACCATAATATAAAATGAATATATATTATGTTTATTTGTAAGTTTCTGTTTTCATAGCAGTCCGAAGGATAGCAGTGTCTGGCAAAATATATTTTTTGTAACCTTGGTATAGCTGACAAAACCAAAGTTTAGCAATCATCCAAATATTTATGCTGCATGTGTGTGTTTTTTTTTTTTTTTTTACTTAGCCTGTATTCACTGTTTTAGAGAAGCCGGAATTATCCCATGGATACTTTTTCAACACATTGTAATGCCCAAAGAAGGAGCAGCCTTAACAAGACATGATAAGAGAAGACACAACAAACTGGCGTATTTAGTCTTTTGCAGCTTAACTGTGGGATGTTCAAATTCAACTCAACTCGTTTTTATTGACCATATTTTTGGGACCATTGGGGGCATCGTATGACCTGGCACAATATCAATGAACGGGGCTATTCCAAAATATTTTCATACAAACGGCACTCCAGGTTAGAAGGGGCACTATTTGTATGGAGCATTGGATATTAAATAGTTTATTCTAATTTTACCATGTTTATTTGATAGATTTAGCGCTATTATGCGAGGTTTAGATATCAGGTAGCGCCATGTGTCTTGTTTGTGTTTGTTTGCTGCGCAACTTCATTGGAGTTGCTTTGGGTGGAGGGACCGACAGACGAAAAATATGTTTGATGAGAACGAGAACGCGAACAAAAAGGGAAGAATTTCAATTAAAGACAATGAACTGAAAAGCTGACATCCATCCATTTATAATGTCTTCCGGGTGACAAGTCACATTGTAGGTTTTTGAGAAAATTAAAGGATTCTAAGTGCGCCTATGGTCTGAAAAATACAATTCATAGCGCTTTCATGTGTTACTTTTAAAGTGGCTTTAAATGGCTGCAGCCCTGGAACACATGTTTGCTTTGGGAGAAAAAAATATTCAACATCCTGCAGGAACATGATGCAAGTAGTAGTGTACACAGTGTAGCAGCACGGTGTGTTTGTCTTCGAGCAAAGGCCTCCAACAAATTCGAAACAACCCACGCTCACAGTCAAAAATCCGCCCGGGATGGGCAACAAGAACCAGCCAAAATTAAGCAACCACCTCCAACTCACACACATACACACTCCTCTTGGTCTGTGCTCCACCCTAGAGGGAGAACAAGACTTTCCAAACACTCCACCATGTGGATTAAGTGTTCTGGAAGCAAAACACTGACAAAGCCAAACAACACAACAAACAGGGAACAGGCCTTGCGACTACCTACAGTATTTGAAATGCGTACCTCTGACTTTCAGTTGAAATCAGCCGGCATCGGCTGATAGGCTAAGCCAGTGATTCCCACCTGTTTTCACCCGAGAATGTGAATTTTCTTACTGTTGCACAGTCACAATCCACTCATACAGCAGTTAAGAACCATAAAGAAAACATATTGCTCCAAAATTGCTTATAGAAGCGGACAGTTGCCAACTCCTTTTGGCAATTGGCAAATACTTCTGGTGCATTACTGCTGGTGGCAATAATGCACAGTCTTAGTCAAGAGAATTACAAAAACGGAGATTCTGAGGGCCAGTCTGATTTTAATATCCACAAGTCAGGCCTGAGTTTAAGTCACAGGACCAACCAAACTATGAAAAATTAAGTGTCAATGAAAAATACAGTACTTGTTTGCTACTCGCCCATAACAGGCATACTACAAAGCCTAATATTGCAGAAAATAGATGCATATCTTTTGTTCCGCTGATTTTAATGCCTCAAGAGGAAATCTCACACACGCATGCTGGCATGCAAGAAGGGGATGTCAGAGTTAAAGGAGCACGCAAACAGTGGCATTGAGGACAGTGGCTTGATAAAAGCCACGAAGCAGATGAGCGTCCCTCCAACAATTGCCATAGATGCCATTTTACATTTTGTGCTCAGCGGCACTTGAACAGAAAAGCGAGTGCTGCTGTGTTACCATCTGTGTTTCTAATTAGGCAGCTTTTTATTTTGTTAGGTGGCTAAATATTTGGGGTGGGTCGCAATGACTCACAGTACTTTTTATATGATTTTATGTTCTCATGGTTAAAAGTGAATTGCAAAACTTTTTTGGGGACGGAAATTGTGGGCTGTTAACAAAATGGATCTTATTTGACAAGCGTTTCAGAGATCAGACCAAAGCCAAGTACGGGCCACTGGCCAAAAATGGACCATCAATGATCAATGACCAGCCCCTGCAGTCTGTATGAAATAAAATAAAAAAACATTCCAAATAACAACAAAAACAAAACAAAAACTAAATGTGCAGTCCTTTCATTTTGAAATAGGAGCTTTTTTTTTTTTTAAGTGCACATGTGGGCGGTAGAAGCCAGAAAGAGCAACAGCTGGTTTTTACAATGTTGCTGGCTTAGCAACATTTCTGACCCATCCAGCAACTATTTTTCAGAAAAGTAACTAGAGACAATGTCGACAGTGGTCCTTATTGATAACAACATTCTCATTGTTTTATTTATTTATTTACTTATTTATTTATTTAGGTGGAGGGACAGGGTTGATCTAAAATGATACATTAGGAGTCCCAACTAGGAATGGCTAAAAAGAGTTAGCGGTTGGTGCCCACAATTCAGCACACCCGAACTATAAAGAAAACATGATGGACACATTGGAAACATTTTTGGGGGTAAATGTCCATTTGTATTTGTTTTTATTTTTGAAAGTATACAGGGACAGTGCATATTAATCAAACAGTTTCCTGTAAATATGCCAGATTATAGCCAATGGCTAATTTGCATCCGTTGTCCCTGTAATCGGCCTGCCATGCATGTTTTTACAAGCATAAAAAGCGGTGACATCATGTTGACATATAAGTGATATAATGCTAATGCAATTGTACTGACTGATTCAAATGACCAAGTAGTTGTCATTTGAAACTTAATAAATTAAGGCTTTATATGAATACATTAAATTAAGATGGAAAACATTTGAGGTTTGCAGGTTTGTGTCACCTTTGACGCTCCAGAAAAAGAAACCAAGTCAATGAATGCATGTACTAAAATCATAGCATCTTAATATGACACACCTATGTGGTGGATTGATTAACTTGGTAAGGAAGTACTGGCTAACACAGACACATTTGAGAACGATATTTGAAAGAAGCGGGTGTTTTGTGGATGCGGAAAACATTTTGAGATACAGGAGATGCATGCTGAACATGAGCCAAAAAAGTAAAATCGCAAATGTTATAACAGAGACAAGCGGTTGTACTAGTACAGTACAACGCATGTACAAAACATGTTGTCAGTAATTTGTAGATAGTCAAAAATTGTTGCTTATGCCGGCCCATGATGGATTTATGGTTTGTGTTGCGTCACACAATGGCCGGAGGAAAAATTTTGTGCTCATCATATTTGAGTTTTAGCCCAGGCATGCTTTATGAAGCATATTTGGCTGGAGGTCGATGGCGTGGCCATCGCTCGCAGACAAGTTTTCAATGAGTTATGGGCCCAACACATATGAAATGCTGAAAGATTTGTGAGACGAGCGAGGAGATTTAAGCAGCCATTTTTACAACCGGGGTTTTACCGTCTCATTTAGGGCAAAATAACTTGTCAAATGTATTTCAGCGCTGTGGGTTCGTTTATTGCCCATAAATTCCTCCCTACTGAAGAGTTTGGAACAATTGAGCAACTTGTTTGTACATACTGTCATATGATTTTTATACGACACATTTCTCTGACAAATGCACGCTTTCAGGAACACATCTAGCAAACGCACTAAACAGTGAGTCATGGAATTACATGGATTATTTTTTTAATGTTTTGTGCCACCATCTGTGATGTTATGGAGAAAAGAAAACGTGTTCTTGCTCCAGGGGCCTCCTTATTGCTGTGAAATGTCGACTTTTAAGACGTTATGGTTAATACAAGTGAAAAAGACAGAGAAAGATGTTAACATCTTTGTGTGGCAATGTCAAATCTCAAACTCATGAGATTCAACGTCACAGCTCCTCAATGTTCTGTTTCAAACTGCTTTGTCCGCACATCAACACATGATCGTTTGACCTATTGGCTCTCCACGGTGCTCACAGATGGTGTCGAAGTATCGAGAAGCATGTTCACAAATTGAGGGAATGGAAGGGAAATTAAGAACAAATGGCGGTCTTTGGTTTTACACATACAACAATAATGTAAGAATTTGGGATGAAAGTCAAAACATGCCGAGTTTCTATCATTAACATATGCTGACACACACATGCAAATAAAAAAAAAATTGAAATTTTCTCCTCAGAATTTACTGGTCGCCGATCTTGACTTGAATTAAAGTCGCTTATTTGGAAAATAGTCGCAAACAGATTGCTAATTTAGCAACACTGCCTGTTCTTTTGTAAATTGTTTGCAGGGAGCTTGTTAGTGCGAGTAGTGCATGTCAGCGGGATTATAAAAGATGCTTGCTTTTTCTCTTTTTTTTTTTAAATAACCCCAACAAATAAATTCAGATCACCAACATCAATTAATCACTCACCCAACCCTAATTCCAATTGAAATGCAATCCATACCAGGGTAGATGCTAGAAATTGGAATCATTGAGTTCACCGGGGGAAGGTAAGGTACAACATTTTCCATCCAAGGAGAAAACAATATTTAGTCATCGCAAAAATACTCTTGATTAACTCAAAGAATTTGTTTTCTGCTAATTTGAGAGCATTACAATTCTTACAAAATCAAGAATAAAAACTGTAGTTTCACAATGTGACACGCGCAGCACGCTTATCAAGAATATTTGCATATTCTCTATAAACTTTATGAATGCACTGAAAAAAGTGCTGGATTTTTGGTTGCACAAGATTAAAAGTAGTGAAACTGATGCCTATCATTTGATTATTTTTAGGAAAACATGGGGAAATTACAAAGGTTAACCACATTTCAATCATGTGCAATCCCATATGGATCTTTTTTTCCAGTGTTGATTGCACTCATTTGCATTTTTTTTAACATATTTGCGTTAATTAATTAATAATTCCTGTCTTGGGATCAAGTCCCTTTGTTGCCGGTCTTTTTACATTGTTTCTAGTTGTATCTATCACTAGGTTCTGAGGACTAGGTGGACAGAAAGATCTTGCTTTGCACAAAAGCCAAAGTAAATCAAAGCAAATTTTCCACTGAGGACGACGGCATGCACAAGTTTGGCATGTTGAAGTTCTTTTATGTTCATGCAAGAGCGTTATGACCTAAGACAACAGTATATACATGTAGCAGATCGAGGGACTTTGGGAAGGGTGGGAGCGATCTTAGTTCACACACTAATACCCTCCAGTTGGTGCGCCGGCATCTGGCCTTTGTCACGTTCATGTGCATCCTTATACCCATGATGCAACTTGGGCTAAGATTCTAGTATAAGCGTTCACGGATTCCATTCACATTCGCAAGAATAACAAAGCAGCAAAATCTTTCACTTGTTTGGTTCTGTGTCTCGTACTACTGACACAAAATGAAAATGGAAATTCCACATGGGTTTACGCAGTCACAGGAGATACTCCAAAAAGGCCGGAGCCAAGATTTGAACACTGCACCCGAGAACTAGGAGTCAGAAGTGTTAACCAGTACTCAACTGTGCGCCCCTATTCGAGTCAAGTCAATTCAATTTTATGGAGCAATGTTGGACAAGACATAAACATTAGACACACAAATATAAATACATACACACTCATGTTGGTTTTTCTTTTCTTTATATGTGGTTAAATATATCAGCTCCTTTGATTAGTAGCATTCCTCCTTTCAGAACTCAAACAGTTAAGAGGTGTGAATGACCTCTGGTGTGGACCAATTTCTTCAGGTCTTGTTACATTTTCAATTGGATTAAGGTTTGGATTGCACCAATCAGACTATGAATCATTTTTCACTGAAGCTGTTCCTTTGTAGTTTAGCTGGAATGCTTTTGTTCATTGTCTTGTTGCTTAATCCATTTCAGTCCAAGCTTCAAGACCCTGACTGGAGGCAGGAGATTCTGGACATTTTATTAATTGTGATTTTTTTTTTTCTTAGAATTTATGGTTCCTTCCATAAAATGGAGTCAATCTGGGCCAGAAGCAGAAAAGCTTTTCACGTTTCTAAAACTGTGATTCCCTTTTGAAAGAAGGTTGACAGCGGAATTTAAAATCGCACACTTGACAAAATCTAGACTTTTTGCCGATACCATATCAAAATGAATTCAAGTGGGACACCAAACAAAATGCAAGCTATCTAGTGTATGCAGTAGCAAAGGAAAAAAATGCACAAAAGGTATACATACTGAAATACTGATGAGCTTGTCTCAATGTACTCACAAATGACTTTTCCCTTCTGCCATCTAGTGGAAGAGCACGTAATTGTTCTGCCTGTCACGAAACGTCACCGGCAACAATAGACTGATTAGTTGTGATGATCTCTCACAATTCACTGGCTAGGAATCACAGCAGTGAAAGAATTACAATCCGTCCCTTTCCCAAACTAAGAACAAAGAGTGAACCCAAGAACAAAGTGACTCGGAAAAGAGTGCCTCCCTGTCCCTTCCTGAGCGGAGATCGCACTGTCCAAACTTCCTCCAAAAGTCACTAAATCAAAAGGGAGATGATACAATCCAGCAACTCCCACCACCACCCCCGCAGGCACCCCAAGCTGCGTGCAGGCCCATCGATGCGCTGTGTACATACCAAACAAAGCTTAGCGGTGAAATGAAACGCGGCTTGAGGGCAGGAAGAGGGTCTAAAGGGATCATGGGAAAACATCATGGCAATAAAGCTCGACATTGATTTTTACCAGATTCTGATGTACTGTATTTCCTGTTGCCACAAATCCTAATCAAACTTGAGTTTTTTTCTTAAACACACACGTGAACATGTAAAAGTGCTGGGAGGCAGAAGGACGTCTTGGAACGGTGCAGAAGTTGGGACATAGTGGTTGACAATTTGATTAATCCGTCATGTGAATACTGCTTTTAATATCGGCGATGCAAGAAATTATCAATAAAACTGTCCATGGACAGAGTAATGTGCACGTGGTTGCAAGTTCAAATCAGCTTGCATTTACTGTGATTTTTCTCTCACTTTCATCCTAGATGTGTGAATTTTCTCTCATGAGGTAGTCCGCAAAAGATTTTCGGTCCACTCGGTTTTTTTCTAATTGTATGATGTAATGGCCACGATGACATCAGATTGTTGGACAGAAATGATGGGGATAATAACACGGGTCAAGAGCACATTTTAATTCGAGATAGCGTTATGTATACGCAAACATAGTTTTCATGCTGATTTGAAAGTCTTTTTGTCCCCCATAGTGTTTTTTTTTTAGATAATTTTTTTTTGTTCTTAATCTGAGTTATAAAAGCTTGCGCAATAGGCTTTTACATTTCTAACTGTTGCTGGCCCTAACCCTTGGGTCATAAATAAAACTACATTTGAAAACTTGTCTTAAAAACAAGTATGTGGCACTCTCCTGTCAAGATACAAATAATTGCAGAAAATTTCACATCTGCTTGTCACACTCAAATTGCTTTGCTTTTCCATGATGACCCAGAGGCGGAACAATGGCATGTGACTCAGTGTTGCTAATTTAACTACATGGTGGCTAAATTTGGTGATTTTTCATTTTTCCCCCCAAAAAACAGCAGCAAACTAAATTCTTCCCACATTTGTTGGTGAGACTGGGGGGGGGGGCTTCTGGTGATGTTTGGGAGAACCTTCAGAGCAGAAAATGTTCTTTCCTTTAACACTTCATCACCAAGCTGACCAATGGCCTTTCTGAACCGTGCTTCACACATATACTCCACACCACATCGAAAACTTATCTGAATAAAACATTATTCTCAGAAGCTAACACAAGTAACACTGATAGCATGAACTGCTTATCGTTAGTATTTGCTACCATGTAGCTGACAGAGTTGTGAACTCCTCTTCAAGGAAATTCAATTCACTATTAGCTGTGTCATTTTTATTTACTGAAATTTGTCTGTTTTGAGGGGGTGGTTTATAACTCATGAAAGGGAGACATTGGCAAGTACCAATTTTGTTAAATGATGACTTGGAGTGGAGCTGGAGGTGGCTGAGAAAAACTGCGAAAGAAGTTCAAGCCCCATCAAAAATGTCATCATATTTTCGATCTATCTATCGGAGGGTGGCCAAACGTTCTCTTTTCCCAGGACATGTCCTTCCTTCCTTCCTACCTACCTATCGATCGATCTATCTATCTATCTATCATAGCATAATTTAGATTAGGGCTGCACAATATAATGAAAAGAATATTGTCGATGTGAAAAGACGTGCAATAAATTCACATTGAATTGTATGCTTTAATCAAAGTTTGAAAATGATGTAACCGCAAATGTGCATTCTCATCCAATAGGAGAAGAGCAACTCGGGGCATTAATAAGGCTAAATAACTTAATTAGATAAAAAATACATTGAGCACTTATTTTTCCGCCTGAAAAATAGTATTTCATTAGATAAGAAACAGGGTTCTAGACCAGTGGCGATTGCTCTGTGACTACAAGGGAAGCTCAGTGACTAACTAGCACTAGTAGCAAACACCCTGTCGTGAGTCCACAATTTCTGACTACTTATTCAACATTTCAAGACAGAGGTTAAGGGCACTGTCGGAAATTCACTCTGACGCCCTTGCACTACTCTGAGAGTGAGAGACACAGCAAGCTCCCCTCGCTTTAATTTCCAATCGCAGCCCATGTTCTAAAACAATCAGCGGACCGTCCTTGAACTGTTTCCATCTGGGCGGCCTGAAGCACTGCCCCTCAGTGTTCCCAGCTGGAGCGCCTAGTGCGAGCACCAGCACTCCGTTTTATGTGGCAGTGAAATTCTGAACTGTTGGAGTGAACCAGTGCGCTTGGAGCATATTTCCGAGTGTGTGGATCTTTTTACGCGGCGCGTGTAATGCAGAGGACCCACCGCCAACCACAAATTACTCCCATGTCGACAACATCACTAAGCAATCATTCAAGCAATCAGATCAAAAGTTATTTTTTTTTAGCTCATGCTAAAACTCTGCACGTCCAATAAAACTCATTGCAGCGCTGGTTACTTTTTAGCTTTCAAAGTGTTTCAGACCGTTAAGTCGGTATGTCTTGAAAGAGGTGGATTTTTGCCTCATTTCATATTTTATTCATTTATATATATATGGTTTCCCTTTTTTTAACGTTCATTTACTCTCAAATAGCATTTAAAAATTAAACAACGGTGCCATCTGCTGTCTCTGATGGAGAACTGCTTCGCTTGGCCCGACTAAAATTGCCACTGATCCATGGTCAAATGTAAAAATAATTCCCATTAAAAGGCATAAAAAAAAGGTTTTCACTCACAATGTTATTAGAACTGAAACCTTGTCATCTCCACGGTCTATTATATGAAATATTTATAGTACTATACCATTCTTCCTATGCAGCCATTTACAGACAGGAAGCTGCAGAACAATCTGACACCAAGAGGTCCTTTGTATCCTTATGTCCAAAAATCACACATGCAGTCTTTCCTGTCTTTGTCTTCCTCCTACATGCGGCGAGAGTAAGCACCAGCATGCGCCTCGTCTCGGGTTTGGAACAATGCTTCGTCTCAGAGCCTCAGCCCACACAGCCGAATACCACGGAAGGCCGTGCTGAACGTCTCCCTCTGTCCGTCACCATTGAGTCACTTTTTCTTTCCTTTGGCTTCTTCGTCAGCACAGTCTCCATACCGCTCATCCCACCAGCATCCCGAAATGACATCATCCTCACCCACATGACTGTGACCTCATGAGGCCGCAGCGGCAGTTGAGGCCACATAACGTGGTGTAGGCCATAAGCAAGGGCCACCTTTACCTTCTCAACCATCAAATAACATGTTCAGAATTCCCTAGCGACAAGAAAAATCACTAAAACTCTTGGCAAACATTTGCGACATTGAACAAACCCTGGTGAACTCTGACGTCAAAATAACATTCGCAATCTTCAAACACGCAATTATTTGCCGCTCAGTCGGGTTAGCATCACGCATCCCACAATGCCCTGCGCCAAATACAAACATGGCCATTTTGGCAGACTAGAAAACTTGTCACTGATTTGAGCCATGGCCACACCTTAACAAAGGTAGACAAGGGAGCAAAAGAAGGGCGAGATTTCAACAAGGCACCAAAAGAAGACCCAATTAAGTCATAGCACCGGGGCTCGGATGGGTCACTCAACTCTGCTGCCAGCCAGCCCTCGCTCCGAGGCAGCCTGCTTGCTCTTGCTAGTATGCTTCTCAAAGATTATAGTCATGCAATTCTAAATCCACACGAGCCCGTAATTTAAACGTTGTCATTGTAACCTTCTGAACCTTTGTACGATCGCAAGGACTCACCATTTGCATCTGCCGTGGAAATTAACTGGGAAAAGCACTCATGGTGCATCCGTGATAATCCAACCTGTCCACTCATTGTGTTCTTTTTGAAACGCGAGTTTACTTGGGCAGAATATTGACTGATAAACTGCAGCAACTACGGGCCTAGCAATTTGGCTGCGTAAACAAATACACGCGGGGATTAGTCACGTGACGTGGTGAGCTCTTTAAGGTAAACTTCCTCTCCATTGGAATTGGCTGAAAATTGTCAAGAGTATATTGTACGGCTGTGTCCACAATGACGTGATTGACTGACAAATAAAGAAATGACCGACTATCTAATTTAATGCCTACATATAGGCCCTCTGGAGGTGGCTTCGTGTACTGCAACAAGTGGCAGAAAAATATGAAACTATATGACTTGATAGGTCCTCACTACTTCGGCCACGGCGCTGCACGGAATGGCCTGTGTAATGTTCAACTCATGGCAAGAATATAAGAGTGAGAAATTTTCATTTAATAATTTTAATCAATCCTGATAGCTCCTTGACTTCCACCCAGTGTGTCCAAGAAACAATGTCTGGAAGAGAAATTTCTTTGTGTGCAGATGACAACTTCTCATTTCCAGTAACGAAGAATCAAGAATGGAAAGTTGAGGGGAATTATCCAAGGCCACAATCACAGTCGTGACCGCATTGTTTGACCCAACAAATACATGCAATCATTCCCTTCCCTCCCACTTATTTTCAACAGACTTTTTCCTCATTAGTGTCATAGGTGAGATGGAGCCTGTCAGAGTCGACATCAGGCGTGTGGCAGGGTACGCCCTTGACTGGTCACACACATCTATGGATAATTCAATCATCAATGAACAATAGGCAACAATATCTACTTGTTAAATGTTGAGTTAATGTTAATTAATAATAATTATAAAAATTGAGCTTTTCTCTGAGAACTCCTTTTACTTTTTAAGTACTGTCCCTGACCCACTTTTGGCTCTTTGTCCACCAGTTGAAAAGCACTGCTTGACAACTCCAGCAATGCCAGCAAGCTTCTGTTTTGTCACTTTAACTTGCACATTTTCTCAGGCGTGCTTGCGTTAGTAACACATTTGATTTCCTTCAAGAGATCCAGCATGCAGTCGTAAAGGGTTGCATTTGCACAAGTGGGAAAACTGTCAAGACAGAAAGAGGATGCCCTCTGCTTGGCACTGTAGAAACTACACGTCTATGGCAGTCGAGAAAATGAGTACAAAGGGTGGGCAAACGTTTGAGCAGTTATAGCTGAGATTAAAACAAAAAAAGGGGGTAAAACGTTCATGTAAAATTTATTATTTGGATGAGACATTTTAATTCTTCAATTACATGAATACCTCTTTGATGAACTAATACAGTAACACGCCACAATATATGGCAATAATGGAAACAGTGTCATATTTTTGAGACTATAGTTGCCCTTTTTTTATTTCATAGTTTGGCTGCTCTTGCGACTGAATACTCAGGTGCAACTTATAGATATTAGAATTAGAGCTCAGCCTGGTACCTAAAATCCTCATTCCCTAATCGTGCTGACTTTCTGCGCAATCCCACCACATTCTTTCCACCAGTGGTAATGCACCAAAAGTATTTGCCAACCACCAAGAGAAGAACAATAAGAATCATGGTAACGAATATGGGTTATATAACTATTTTAGGACACGGCTTCCTCACGCCACAACAAGGTGTGTGTGTTTTTTTTTGAGAGGCAGAGGGCGCTGCCTACCAGTTACTTTCCAAACGCAGCCTACGTTAGGAACCAATCAGCATCTGTTCTGCCTGGCGTACTCGGCTCCGGCACTCTTTATTTTGAGGCACTCTGAATAACCAAAGTCACTTTGGTTATTAATTACAGAACGGTTTGAGTGAAGCATGCTCGGAGCATATTTTTGAACGCTTCCACGATTAGGGAACGCGGATTTTGGGTCAAAGCTATCGTTCACGAAAGACCGCCGTTATTCGACATCGCAGTCAAAGGCTACGCATTGACTATCGCTGCCGATGGCATGGAGGGGTAGTACTTCTCACGCATGCGCAAAAGGGCCGCAGTAGTTGGCGTCTTTGCGGCGTGTTCTTCTTTCATTTCCGCTCCGACGTTGGCCACGACGGCTGACGTCGGATTGGTGTGTAGAGGCCTTTAGAGGTACTGGTGCAGCCATAATGCTATGTTGAGAAAGCACTGGGCTTGTGTGTCCACTCTGGAGAGGGAGTGTCCATCTTCAGCAAACCACAATAACCTGAAAAGACGAATACAACAACGATCACCACTGAAAACCAAAACATGGAATACGACAGCCGCAATGAAAATAAAATAAAAATTCAAATAAATTCATTTATTCATTTTAGTAAAATCTTGACTTCTTTCATGAATTTAGGCTTTTGTCATTTTTTTGTACCTTTATTCATGTAATTACCACATTTTCCTGCAACAGACTCTTCCGCATTAAATTCTAACAGTTTTCCCCTTTTTCTTTCTTTCAGCTATGACCCTCAGTTTTTTTTGTATTAAAAGAACATTCAAGAACGAGTCTGGGCGACACGGTGTGCTGTGTGTGAGGTTGTGATGCATTCATTGTTGTACCTGACAGGTGACGCCCGACTCTTGAGCACTTTATAGAGCTCCAGACCTTGATAGGGAGATACTCGTCTGTCTCTGCCTCCCAGCATCAAAAGCACTGGAGCCTTGATCTACATCAAATCAAACATATTCTGTTGTTTTAACATGTTGTTGGCCCATGACAAACGTTCTGATAACCAATGTAGGCTGTGTGCTCACTGATCAGTCCAACTAACTGTCAGCCTTATTTCTCATAACAGTACAGTCAAATTTCAAATGGGAGACGATGTTGCTCTTGAGCAAGGCATTAAACTCTTGTCCACTTGGGTCGCTTCATACTAGGAAAATTACACTACTTTCCTTTACAGGCTGGTTTGATTTCAGAAACTCTCTTTGCACTTACAATGGTAATGTGTTTCAGTATAAAATAACCATTTATGCACCCAAAGCGTGGTCAGTCAGACTCATGAGGTACGTATGTGTACAGTGTTGAGTAACTTCCAAACCTCGATGCTCATGCTGGAATCTTGAGGCGGGCGCAAGGAGACAGCTTTTAAATTGCAAATTAAAAGTTCACATCTGGCCCACAATAGCTTGTTGTTGAACAATGAAATTAATGCACAAGGGGTTAAGGTCGAGGTGGACTTACAGAGGGTTAAGGGACAGGTTTGTGCTTAGAGCTAGTTAATATATAGCCCATGAACTAGTGAAGTGAAGCGTGAGCATTGAGGCGTGGCGGTGACTCCACATTTGACCAGGGAACACATACATATATGTGTAATCTGACCTGAGCAGCATGAATAATGGGCGACTTCTCCAACATGGCAGCCAATGCGTCTGCAGTGGGTGTCTGGTTGTATGAGTACTGAAAGCCTACACAAGTGTAACGCCTGGGTAGGGGGGACAGTTAAACAGTTCAAATGCTGAAAGTTGGGGAGCCAAAGTAAGATGCCAGTCTCACCAGTCCACAATGTCACTGGTGCCCAGCAAGGTGGCAGCATTGATAACAGGATTTCTGGCTGCACACGCCTTGTAGAACTCTGGGTACTGAGCCACCAGGTGACAGGACAGGAAGCCGCCGTGGGAACCTCCAATTACAGCCACGCGACTGGGGTCAAGAGTTGTGTGACTGTGCAACGCAGCAAGCACGGCCCTCTGGGCAGAAGACAGCAATTAGATACGGTAGGGAGGTAGGAAGGAACATTTTGGGTTTAGTAGGTAGTTACCTGGACATCTTTAACATCTTGGCTTCCTATGTGACCGATGAGGGACAGAATGCTGTCCTGGCCAAAGCCTGTCGAGCCGCGGTAGTTTACTGTGAAAAAACAAGCAGAAGATGTCATTAAATAATCTTTCTTACAGACGAGAGCACACAGAGAACACAGAATTATAGCAAGGCTTCAAAGATTAATTAGCTAATATGATCCTATAGAGTGAACAAGGCTCTGAACAGCAGAGAAAGGTCCAAATTTATCGAGATTCATCTTTAACACAAAATACAACTTGATTGATGCCACGTGATTCACATGTACATAAGGCACTGAAGATTACAATTTTATTTTTCGATTTAAATTGCTGTCAAACGCAAAATCTGCATCAGATCTGCTTCTGACCCCAAATCAAACCTGATTTGATCAATTTAACAATTTTCTCCTCCCAACAACTCTAAATTTATCTTTGATATAAAATTAAAAAAAATGTCAACCATGAATATTTATCATATACACAAAATCACACGGTAGGACGTTTTTCTTTTCAAAAATATCTACAGTATAAAAAAGATTGTTTTTAACTGTCTCCCACCCATGAGCACAGCAAAGCCGAGAGAGACAAGCCCGGCGGTTGTGGTGTTCCACTCTGCAGCAAACTGGGAGTGTGGCCCACCTGTGGGAGACATTGCGCCTTAAACCATCTGAAGCTTTTCGGGCAGCCTGTCAAACAAAATCAATAAGAAGAAAATAAAGTAAAGTTCAGTAAATCCTTATTAGACCTACCATGGATGAAGACCACAAGCGGTGTCAGGGCTCCAGGGAGAGTACCTCCTGGTTTAACCAGGACCGCTCCAAACTTTAACCCAGCTAAGGACAAGTGATTGCAACAAGCACAAAATTTAAAGCAGACCCTTTCCAAAGAAAAATAAAAAAATAGGGTTCATTTCTATGTGAGTGTCAATCTCACGATAGGTTTTGTTGTCCTCTTCTGGTAGAGGCTCAACTTCTAGAACAGACCACGGGAAGTCAAAGGTCATAATGGGCTCTTGGAGTTGGTGCCAGGTCACAGCTTCACTTACTGAAGGGAGGAAACCTACCAGCTACACACACACACACACACACACACACACACCCACGCACGCACCCCCTCACACACACACAAAACAGAACATTATTAACGTCATATTGTCAGACAGATTTGATAACGCAACTTTAACGGACCCAATTAAATTCCGCAGGTGCATTTTATGATGTGGCAAGTGTAAAGTATATGTTCTCGTCTGTGCATGCTCTAACCATGGTTGGTGGTGTGTTGGGGCTGGAGCAACACACGACCATCAGGTCATTCTGGATGGTCAGTATCTTCCAGCTGCCATATATCTTGGTAGCATCAGACAAGCCTAAAATGGCCGCAGTGGTGAAAAAAGTTGTGAGACAAAAAAACTTGGTTAGATTGGTTAAATACAGTCTTGGTGAGAGGAAGGACTTACCATTAGAAAGGGAGAAGACTTTCTTTGACCCTCTGTCCACCATGAAGAGATCCTGAAAGACGAGTTGATCGATGATGTCAAGAAGTAGACAGTCAGGAAACTAAAACTAAAGGCTAAACTCCAGCAATTGTTTCCAAAGAGCTGAAAGAATATAGATCTGTAAATACTGTTCTACATTCTATTTGCATTTGTTATTGTGTTGTTTAAGTAACAATTGTTTTCTGGGCCAAAATAATAGAAATAACAATGCTAATTGTTGTTAGTCCATCTATGGTCTCTTCAATTATTTGTTCGCATTGGGTGTTCACTTACATCATGTTTAATTCTTTTTTGTTTATAGTGCAATTAAAAAAAAAACAACCGAAAAGCTTGAGGGAAGAACATTTTGCCTCTCATTTAGAGAACTATTAGAGATATGTCAAACTAAATATTGCATGTCTTGAAACGGCAGAATGGAAAGAAAAAAAAAGGAAAACCGAGTGGTAAGAGCACAAAAGCAAAACAAAAACACAATCGAAAATATCATATGCTGAGCCGAATGCTTCAAAATGAGCGCATTTGATTTTAAAACATGAACAGTTAACTCTTAAGACAATATTAACTCATTTACTACCATAGACGGCTAAAGACGTCAAAGATAATTTTTCTTTTTTACTACCATTGACGGCTAAAGACGTCAAAGATAATTTTTTTTCTCAGCTGGGAGTGAGTTAAATTAAATGGTTTTGGTGACTTGACGAGAAGCAAAGAATAGAAAAGATTGTGACAGTCCTGGAATAAGGAACATCTTAAAATAAGTGCTTAATGCTTGAGCCGCAAAGGTGAAAGATGAGGAAAAAAAGTTGCAGTTTATAGTCCCAATTTAACGGGAATGTTAATGACCATAAGCATATTTTACCTTGCGGTTTTGACAGGCGCTGCTGAACACAACTTTCTGACCATCTACAGACCAACAGCTGGAGGGCAGGGCTTCATAAACACCAGCAAAGCCATCTAGAGCAAAAGCCTATTTTTAAATGTGGACTTTTCTGTGGACTGTTTAAATTTCATACGGTGATTCTAATTTCATGTCACACAGCCGAAACGCCCAAAAAATACATCAATCAAGAGCATTGAATATATGATGATATAGCATAACATATCATAAGCAATCGCCAGAATCTTGAGGGTAAAAAATACCCAATAGCACTTACCACTCTGAGGCCTATGCACAACATCCAACAATGTGGATGTCTCCCTAGTTTTTAGGTCCAACTGTGGAAGATCAGAAATTCGGTAAGTATTTGAACAAACATACACAAATACTGTACAGTACATTATACAGGTACCTGCTGAAGACTGAGGCATTGACTGTGCGGCCCAAAAACCTGTCCCTGCAGGTAGATCAGCATGGACCCATCCGGACTCAGCCTGGGACAAGACACGGATAGGTTGTCCCCCGTCAAGCGCTCTGTTTTAGAAAATGTACATTTTGGACAATCTGAAATGTTATACTACAGCCCGTACTTTCAAAATTTAGACCCTCCAGAGAAGCCCAGTAATCCGACTCAAATTTTCAGTATCATATCTAAAAAGCTTAATTCAGTTTGAAATTTCTCATTACAGTTCAAATTTTCCAGGGACAAAAAATTTTTTTTAAATTTTGCTGAGCCATTAACATTGTGTTGTCAAGGAGAGCAAGTCATTTTCAACACTTTAATTGGTCAATTTGTAAAATTAGCTGACCCATGTGGAGACTGACCAATGGTGAATGGATTTGTGAAAGAATGTGACCAAATTTGGAAAAGGTAGGTTTCTACCTGACAGTCCCGATATATCTGTTACGCAATACATTAGGCAAATGGTGACTTAAGTGACTCACCACAATGACCATCCATGTGGAGTTGGAACAAAGCTGACCTGCAAGAATGAAATGCAATATATTAGTGAATGTGCATTATGTGGCCCACTTGGTCGAGACTGGGTTTTGGTTTCAGCCTGAGTAATGTGAAAACACTTGATCGGTTATTACCAACATAAACACAACTTAACATGAAACTCCTCTCTAACCTGCGATTGGAGCAGAATTTAAGTCCCAGTCTGAAGGGTTCATGGTACCAACCAATAAAAAACACTGACTGGCTTCCTGGAGCCCAGCGAGCCTTGAGGAGATCAAGACAGACACACACATAATCAACATACAAATAGCAAGCACAGCAGGCCATGATAGCTGGAGAGAGAAGCCTGTGTTCACCTGTCCTGGTGAGATGTCAGCAGGGATTCCTGTCAACACATCCACTGATCCACTGAGTAGGCTGACCACACAAATGAGCGGAGTGCTCTTGTTGGTCAGAGCCTCGCCCCAGTCCTCACAGTACACACTCCTGTCCTGTTTGGACATATGCAAGATGGGATTAAATGTCATTGCGTGTCTCAACGTGTGTGTGTGCGCGTGTCTCAACGTGCATGTGTGTGTGGGGGGGGGTGTTTGTGTGTCAAAAAACCTTCCCCCATGAAGAGTCCTCATGAGTGTTTTTGATCTTCTCAGCTACGTAGAGAAGCTTGCTCTCACACTCGGACCATGACAGACCGCCAAACTGAGCTGAGGTCACACACACACAAAAAAAAAAACACGCACATGATGCTTCATTGCTATTACAGTTATGTAATAAATAATAAATCCGTACAAGAGTTACAGCTGTCCCTCAAAGTATACAGCAAACATAAACCAGTCCGTGACGCTAGACTAACTTTAAATTGGTCTTCTTTCAAAACAAATTCCCCTTTGAACAGACTTAAATTTTGAATATTTTATTATGGAATCGTTTGCCATCATAAAAGGCTATAAAACATACTGTAACTAACTACAGTAGTTTGCATCTGTCTCACCATCATCGTACACGCTGCCATGTATGTTGAGGGCAGTCAGGTTGAGGCATTTCCTGAGGCCATGATGGTCCCAAATCTACAAAATTGCAAACAGTGTTAACACATTCCTGATTTGATGAACAAAATATGCAGAGAAGACCATGTGACATGCTCACCTCCAGCAGTTGGTGACAACTCGTGTCTCGGACCACAGCTTTCAAACCACCAATGGGTGAAAGACTACTTAGCAACCTATAAAGGGAGAAACCCACATTTTTCACTGAAGTGGAGGGTTACAATAACAGTGGTGTAAAAAGGTGAAGTGACTCTGTATATAAAGACTTCATGGCAAATTCCGTTCTGTTTTTAATTATTACTCTCCACAGAAGATAAGCACACAAGCACGGGGAGAACATGCGAACGTCACACAGGTTTCAACCTCAAAACTATCGGGCAGACGTGCTAATCACCAGACGATCACACTGGTGCAGAATAATAATGTACTATGCAATATATAAATGAAATACAGGAGTAGCGTGTTTGTGTGTGTGCGTGGCTGTGTGTGCACTGACTCTCCAGACAAGGGCACACATGGCCCTGGCGGAACGACAATCCTGATGTTCTGCTGGTCTCTGGGGGTTGAGAACAGAGTCCACTGTTGCGAGTAACAAAGTCTGGAAGCTCTCACCGCATCAGTCTGACTCCACCCTGAAAATGTATGTCAAGCTATTAGTAGTGCACCGGACCAGGAGAAACAAGTCAACACATTATTTTAAAAAATACATTTCAACCATATGTAAGAGCAGAGTGGATGTCATTCGGAAGAGGCCTTTTTAGGGGCTGGGTGGCAAGGTCTTAAAATAAAATCTCAGAATTCTATCACCAAAATAAGATTTCTGATTCATCTCAGCAGAATATTTTCCACTTGGAAGCACAGACCTCAGGTCAAAAGTGGGTAATCTTTGACAATGTTCAAAGCCATTGCTTGCCTTCCGCCAATTACTTGTCATATAGAAAACAATGTGAATATAATTCAGCCAATGTTGCCAGTTTGATAGCGGTAAGTTAAATCACAACAGGGGCAGAGCTACGTGGTGGCCAGGGGAAGCCATAGCCAGCCAACAGCTAGAGAAACGTTTTGATACCTGTGGTTTTCCGGCCATTTTCACATGGATGCAGTATGGTCAGAAAACTTGATACTCTGTCAGAACATTTATATTAAAAGTATATTTAAAGGATTGTCTTTGGCCTCAATGGAAACTCTTAAAGAACTTGTCTTTAGTGAAGAACATTTGATTCTTTCCACCAATGTCAATCAAAATCATTACTTTCACACATAGCAAACAAACAACAAAGCTGATAAGTCATTGTTGATCATACCATCCACAGTCATGGTTTCAAGAAATACGTCTGAAAACACATGTTTACGTATACAAATTCATTATACAAACATGAAAAAACGAGAATTATGAAGAATTAACAGAGATTTTTTAGATATAACATATACAAAATGGGGTTGGCTGTCAGTGGCAATTGATCACTATGAGCAACGTAATGGATAATAACGCATTAATTTAATTTTCCCTTGGACTTGATACTGTGTATATTGTGGGTGTGTTGAGAAAGTTTGTGAACATATTTTTCATGAAAACCTGACTGTACATGGAATGAGAAACTATGACTTCTCATTTACAGGCAGTCTCAAAAGCATGCAAATGCACGTGTATTTGTCCCCGCACTTATGGCCACCCTTCAGTAAAATGTTGTCACCCTAGCTACGAACTGAAAGACTTCTGGGTACGCCCCTGACTCACAAGTCCCTCTTGGAATAATAGCCACTTGAATGAATTAAAAAGTCGTTACTAGAACAATATCAGATCGCTAACTTGGTAACACTGATGGTGCAGTTATAATAAACTAGCGCCTATCTGTTTGTAGACAGTGAACTAACTGAGCATGCGTCCTTGTCCCGCGTTACGACGCATTTAACTAGCTAGTATTCAATTCGTTCGTAACCTCGGACTGTCAGCTTGTCGTAAATCGGATCCGTATCGTCAGAACCTACCGAGGACGCCCTGTGTTGCAGTGAACAAGTGTTCGTAATGAGGTGGCTGTTCAAAGTGAGTGTACCTGCATTCACTGTGATGACACGAATGTCTGCTTGCAGTTGTTGACGTACTTCAGCAGACACCGGCGCGGGGAGAGAGCTGACTTCTCCGTACACGCGCGTAACTTGTCTGGCCTCCATGTGTGGTACTACAAACGTCACACTAAACAACACGACATGAACAACGTTTCCCCTTTCTCGTTTACAAACATTGAGCTGACACGGGCATGAAATAATCGACAAGACTCGGTACAATTACGGTGACCTATAGAATTTAAAGTCCATAAAACTATGAGCATTTATCCACTGCGGTTCTATTTATGTCTTCAGCAGCTCCATGTTTACTAGGGGAGCGGACCGTACCACTCTCGTCCATTCTGAGGGGTGTCAAGAGCGAAGGGATGCACCACGAATTAGCACAAAGGGATGGTCTACAAATTGTACTCTAAATTATTCGACTATTCTTTTGATTTGATTCACCGCATTTGATAAACGGATCATCATTGTTGGCGTTAGTAGAGTGATTGGTGGAAATGACTAATCAATAGCAATAAAATTAAGTTTAGTCATTGTAAAAAAAAAGGCTTGTTGACAGTAAATCACGTTACTTGTTAAAATGGAGCTATATGGTATGCGGAGAAGGGCATTGGACTGTACGATTTTCTTTTGACTGATTGACTGAATGAGTTTTTGAAGCTAGGAAGGTGATTTGTGCTCAACATTTCTGGACATTCCTAGTGACGTCCCCTAGGGGACAGTGTTGGGCCCCAAATTGTTTATTTTCTATATACAATATCAATACAATACAACTAGATTTATATAGAGCATATCCCATGTAAGGTATCAAGTGTTGGAAAATATATTTTATTTGAATACAATACTGTTTTTTGTTCTGTTAGTAATTTACAAATCCTAATAAATGACACTAATCAGATGGGTAGCGCGGCTATAGAATTCAAATATTTGCACTCAGCGGAAAATGAGATTCCCAAATGCCCAATATAAATTTTTATTAGTTCGCATTTAAATTCTGGGGATTTACACACACTTCATATGCATCAATAAAGGATTATCTTATAAAATAATGTACGATTTTGAACTGGTACCTAGCAAAAAAAAAAAAAAAAAGGTTGGCGAGCACTGATGGAAAGTAGGCTAGTGGACTGCAGATACGATTACTATACGAATAGGCCGAACTTTGAGCCACCTCCAAATTGTGTAATTCCTGCCAACAATAGAATGTTTTGAGAAAACAGTCAATGCATAAGACACTCCTTTATTAATTCAAGTAACACCAACCAGCAATAAAATAGACAAAACAGCAGCAAAAAATAACAGTCTGTCATCTTCCCTTTGCTGTAAACAGTATCCGCCATTTGTAATATTCTTAACAGTACATTACACCGTTCCATGTTGTAATTAAATATCATTCGAAATACAAATAGCAACGACCTGATGGTTAAAAGTTTTTCCCCTTTTCAAAAAAAAATATGCAGACAAAATGTGACAATCATTCGGTTTCAATTACGCAGATACCGTTTTATCCTTGAGGTTTAAAACTCAGCTAAAGCATGTTAAAACCACACGCACGCGCGCGTGCACACACACTCTAGAGTTGTAATTTTTATAAAGTGTGGATTTGGCAATATTATATTATGAATATAATATATACAGAATCTTTTCCGGCTTCTTTGTGAGATTTCTTGCCATAAATGACAATGTTTAACATTTAGCCCAGGTTAGCATTGTCATTAGCACCAATCAGTCTAACCCCAAAACAACATAAAATAGGCTCAATGACTTCTATGACATATACAATGCATCCCATACATATTCACACAACGTTTAACCGCATTTTGTTGCGTTACATCATATTCCTAAAAGCACCCGGCCCTGAACGCCCTTGAGTGGTCCAGCCAGCACCTAGATTTGAACCTGACTGAATTCTGGAGAGATCTGAAAATAGCTGTGCACCAACACTCACCATCCAACTTGGAGGTTGAGAGGTGATGCAAAGAGGAATCAACGTAACTATGCAGCAAAAGGTATGCCAAGCTTGTGGCATCATCTTCTAAAAGAGTTGGGGGGGGGCTGTTGCCCAAGGTGCATCAAGTAAGTATTGAGCAAAGATTGTGAGTACTTATGTAAAGGTAATGTTTATTTTCCACTTCTGGTGTGTTGTGTGCATAAATAAGAAAAATAAATTCCTTCAATTTTAGAATAAGGCTGTTATATGAAAAATATGGAAAAAGTTCAGCGCTGTGAATACTTTCAGGATGACCTGCTTTATGACATAAATAAAGTATCATATTACATCTATTTCTCTTCTGAGGTGCATAGTATTTTGTATCGTAGTTAAGCTTTGTTATATGACATGTACTAAAAGTTAACGCAGATATTACATTATCTTTAAAAATGATTCCTCTGTATCCTCAGTAGGCAAAATGTTTTTTTCCTGTAAGGGCAGTCTGAGCTTGAGTGACAGCCATCTGGAATCTGGAAAATGAATCCATTGGTAAAACATTTTGAGTCCAAATAGTCATTAATTCATTAAGCCCGTGTGAGTCCAGCCTGAAGGCAGTCGATTGGTGTCAAGTTTGTCAACACACACTTGCCCCACCCCTCCATCACATGACATCAGCCCGTTTGTCCCGGACTTTGTTCCTCTGCTTCGTCCTGGCCTTGAAGGCAGCCGAGTTGAAAAGATGCTGGTGAAGAAAAGAGAAATAGGTAACAGTAGAGTGCAGTACGGGTTGCTATTAGGCTACAGCAAGTCCAAGCACCTGATTCAGATTCAGACAGCCTAATTGAGTATACATTCTATACTCAAGAGGGTTGTGGATAGAATGGACAGAACACACGAAAAAAATCCACATGCGCAGACACCCAAATTATACGAACAATTAGTAATTCTACAAACCTCAATGCCGCGCAGAGATAGCACATAAGTAAAATCACCAATTACATAATTATAATTAAAAATAATAATCAATACTCATCATTCAAACAATAAAATGTGACTCCTACGATCGGAAGAAAGGTCATTACCTTCTCGAATCGTGATAGCTTGTTGGCTTTGATGGTGGCGTCAAGGATGATCGGAGGGCCAAGACCAATGATGTCTCTCAGAAGCTGATTAAACTGTAGCCAGACAAAAGAAAACACCCCAAAATCCATTATGGAGTCACCAGAATTTTGTTCCCAACTAAAAACATTTACATTCAGTTTAATCACTGTAGACAGTGTTAACGCGCATATTTATGATTGGGTTTTGCAAATTCTGCAATTGTTTTCAGATTTTCCATTAGTGAATATGAGAAAGCTATGACATATATTTGCTGATTTCATTAAGGTATTTTTTTTTTTATTCCAGAGCAGTTAATTAATTTTCTTGAATTATTTGTGCTTGCTGACCTGCAGATGGTGCCTGACACCGGACTCGAGGATCTCTTTGAAAGCGTCGTAGATTCTTCGCCTCATCCAGCTGTCGAGGTACATGCTCTCTACTCCAAAACTGATCTTCTCTTCTGTGAAGTCCTCATTCTGAAGGACAGAACAGGACATCTCAAGCAAAATGAGCACACCAGCATGTTTGGGACAATATTAACCAACTTGAGTTGAAAACTAAATAAATGAATTCAGAATTGAAATGGCAAGACTTGAATACAGAGCAGAACTCCACGGAACAAAAACATGGATTAACACAACGCTGTGGAGTGAGCACACGATAGACAACTGGAACGCCAATCGTCGGAAAAGATGCCATCCCCACACAGCGTGAGATTGTTGCAAGTGCCGGCTAAAAACACACCTCGATGTAGTGTAGAACCTCTCTGAAGATTGAGCGCTGTTTCCTTCTGTCGTTCTTGGCACGATGTTTGTGGCTGTCAGTCGCTAAACTCTTCAGACTTTCACACAGACTTTCACCATCCTCCACCTCAAAGTCCTGCACGCAAACAAACAAGCAACAACAAACAGTGGCTTAGACAACTTTTCCAGCATGATTGCATTGAAATACAACCTCTTTCATAACCACAGAGTTAAAAAAAAAAATTGAGCCGTCACACTGAACAAATTCAAAATTAGATACAAAACATAACTGTTCAGTAGAGCTCGGGGGTTAGTTTTGTTGATTAATTTTACTTTTATTATTTATATACTTTTAATCAATTTCTTTTACGAGGCTTCCTTGGTTCACATCATGTCCTCACTGACATGCACTGCTTGCAGTGACAACATGGTTGCAAGTGGAGACAGTTTACAAAAGCTACCGATTAGTTTATAACATAGGCCGCCTTTGGAAATTAATGGGGGGCCTCTGCCAACTGCCAACACACACACTCTCAGAGTAGTGTTCGGACGTCAGAGTAAATTTCTGGACACACCTCGTGTTGACAGCAGATGTGTTACTTGACTACTGTATATGAGAAAACAGCGTGGTGGTGTCAAATAATTGGCTCAACAAAAGTTGGGAAACACTGGCCTAGTCAATGGGCCTGGTGTGTGTGCGTGTGTGAGTATACATACCTCATCTATCTCACGTCCCAGCTCAACCAGCAGGGCAATGGTTTCTCCAACAGTGATCCTGTAATTGACATCACTACTTTGCAGACAAGCTTGCAGCTTGGGGAGGTGCCTGAAACACAGGATCAGTACTTTGTAATAACTTTATGATAGACAGAACACAAAAGAAAAAGAAAATACATTCAAATCTAAATGTAATCATCTAAAACCTGTTAGGCAGGGATCAAATAAAATGCTGCATGCAAGTTTGATTAGACCACATAAAGTTGTGTTTTGACCAGGGTTAGTATAGTTTTTCTTAGTTTTAATTAGTTATCAGGGCGGCTTTGTTATTTTTTATTCATTTTTTTAAAAAAAAGATTTAGTTTTATTTTAATTTGACTTAGTTTTAGTATTAGTTTTATTTTTTTCAGTTATTTTTTTAAATTGTGTTTTACTTGCAAAATTAGAAAAACACTACGCTAAGTATTGTATAGTAAAAATTCAACAAAAATATTATTTTGAAACATTTTGAAAATACTGGGTACAGTTTAACAGTCCATGAATTTTACATTACAATAAGTGCAATGTATAATACCGCCAAGTCAGATGCATGCATGCCTAATTCAGTGTTGCTCAACCTTTGAGCGAAGGCAAATATTTCAACAAAAAGAGCGGAGTGAAACGTCAAGAGAAGATGAGCCATTCGAGCCAAAGAGCCACACGCAAACTTGTCTCCTAAGAGCGACATCACCTGTTGGCTTTTTTTTATTATTGGCTACTGCTTGATTGTTGATGACTACAACTCCGAGATGACTATTCGACCATCTCTCCATCCAGCAAACGATTGTGCCATTAATATCAAAATAAATACATAAAGACAAATCAACCCCAGAGGCTCATGTATTAAATTAATTGCCAAAGAGAAAAACTAAGGACATTTTCGCTATAATTTTAGTTATAGTTAAAATGTAGTTTCAGCTAGTTTTCGTCTTAGTGAAGGCATTTTCGTTTTTATTTTATTTTTCGTTAATGAAAATAAATTTCCAACTTTAGTTTTAGTTATTTCGTTAACTAAAACAATTGGCTTGGACTCACATGTGCAGCAGGACAGAGAGTTTGGATGCAGGACACAGGGTGACCAACAGAGACCAGGCCTGCATGGCGGCGCTATGGAGACCTGGCCCACCAGGTTTGGGTGTGGGCAACAATCCCTCTCTGTTGGGGTAGGAAGACATGAACACGCTCTCCAGGAGGGACAAAGACTTGATCAAGTCCTTAAAGAGTTGAAAGAGAAAAAAAAATTGGTGCGCACAAAACAAAACGAGCATTCATCGTCAGTTCACCCAATTGCAAAATACGCAGCTGCACTGGCAGCATATTTCATCCTAAGTGTAGTGTGGATGTTTTTTGTTAATGAGTGATTTTTTTTTTAATAAACCTAGCACAAGGGACACTTTGTTTACAAAGTAGCTATCTTTTGATGGGAGCAATAGAGCTGGAAACGACTGTAGTTTAACACCAACTATACAATACAGTTGTAAAGTCAGAATTACGGTAACTATTTGTCTTAAAAATGTTTCTAGGCCATAAACATAAAACCAGAAAAATAACAGAAGGGCAGTAATGGATTATTTGTGGCGTGCTCAAAAAAAAGCTTGCACTGCTGTGCAAACTAAGTTCACTGTGTGTCGTCGGTACCATAGTAAATCAAGGGCCCCCAATAATTGACTACGTGGAATTCCAGCTATTTTCGACTAAGACCCAAGAGGGCCAATGCAGCTTAAGCTTTTTTTATAGGACAAATTCAATCTTTTAAACAAAGCTGTTCTCACCTCTCCGTCTTCAGCAGCAGAGATATAGCAGCACATACCCAAAGATCTTGCACACTGATGGGGACACAAGCAAAGACTACTTATTAACAAGTTCTGTATGGTTAATTAACCCAACTCTAATGAATTATGTATTTTATTGATTAAAGGGGAAGTCAAGTATTTTTTTCCCCTACAATATTATTGGGCTGAACTGAAAAGAGTCCTCTTGTAATTTGGGTACCTCAGTTATATAAAAAAAAAATGCTTGAGGCATTGTTTCTGCCTCGACAACCTGCTAATTTACAGTACGTATACAGTGTCAGCAAGAAGAAGTCAAGCTAACTGCCAGCGGCAATTGTTCATGCTATGAATGACAGTATCACACCCAACGCGGGGGAGAATGACAAATTCAAAATAAACCATAATTTACCAAATAATACATGGATATTAATGCAATAATGGCTGATTGGACTCATCTTCCTTTTCTTTAATTTCTATTTATTTTGCCGTCACTAACTGTTGCTACCGACGGCAATAACAATATCGTCCTGAAATAACGTTCAATTGCTAATTATGGATGCAAAAAAAAAAACGAAAAACATAATGACACTGACACTGTATTGCATGGCACCTGTTGCCAGCGTTTGGCGGAGGCTCCAGCACCCAAGTGCTCCAAATAAGATGGCGAGAGGCGTCGGATTACTTTTTACAGGCAGTTTAATAGACGTAAATGACTCTTTGATGCTGACTGTTGATATTTTTTGTATTAAAAATACAACAGAGCATTTATTTTACTAACATCATGATAGTGCCAATAATCGTGATATTTTGGTAAAGAAAATTGTAAAATTAATTGGTTTCATTTCTTATGTGATCCAACTAAAACAGTTGCACGTTTTTCTTTTTATAACTCACACTCTGGCGTGCTGTCATACTGGCAGTGTTGTCAATCAAGATGCTGGTAAGGATGGGCCGCAGCATTTTGAGGCCTTCCGCCGCCTCATCTCCTCCCCCTAACTGGATACAGAGCAGAGCAAAGACGGTTGCGGCAGCAGCTTGCTCCTCTGCGCCGCCTGACCGCGAGGAGGGAACATGGCAGAGACCATTATTAATCGTTAACGGTGTATTAGCTTAGTGATATGAGAAAGTGGTAAAATGATTGCTGACAGAAAATGCAGGTATGGAAGCTAGTACTACCTTTTTTAAGGCTCCTTTCCAAGCAGTCGCTAACTGTGAAGCGTCTCTCTGTGAGGAAGTCGTACAACACTTTTGATGAGAAGGCCAGACGCAAAGACTCCAGGACTGCGAGTCGAGTCTTTGCACTGAGCGAGAGACGAGAACAGACAGGAAGGCGTTTTAAGGGGCATCCCCGACATTGTGGACTTTCATGATGTCAAAAAAGGAGGCTCACCTCTTGTCTGTGAGGTTGTCAATGCACTGCTTGAGTTTATCTTCCGTTTCCTCTTGGGCAGTCTGTTCGTCAACCTGCTCCCCTCCTGCGTTTGGTGGTTTAGAAGAATGCAAGAAATTAATTAGGGATGACCATCAGTCTCGAAATAAAGATATGTTCAAAAATCCAAAATCAGCAGAACCTGATTATAAATTTTAACCAACACTGGGTCATTAGGCTATCGTTAACTCTAAAGTTATTTGCTCATGACACCGCAAGTAGAATGCTCTTGTTCTTTTGATTAAATAATAACATAACTTACTTCATTCATTGCCAAGGGTCGTATGTTTGTCTTAAGAATCCAGATAATTAATCCTCTGGGTTTTTTATGTCTTTTACATTTTTTCCCGCAAAGGGTCTGAAAAGGGCTGGCACCAAATGCGTTTTAATGACCAAATTAAACTATATATTCATTTGAGGCCGTAATAGTACAGAGATCGCGGCTGTAGGGCGGGGGACTGACTGGCAAAATAGGGGCAAGTGCCCAGCTCTAGTGACTAGACTTTAATTTACGCTAAGAAACAGACGCATTTTCACATTATTTAACATATGACAAAAAAAGAAATTTGCCTGGTAGAAGACAATCGAGAAGTCAATCATGCTGCTCATTACCAAAGAGAGAGTGCAAATTTATCTACTGTCATTTGTCAACATTGGAAACATTTTCTCCTCACAAATGGTCAGTTTTTAATTGATCCAAAGGAAAAAGGTAGCAAGGAATAATGGGTTTAGTATGTTTGCTTTCCTGGCATACATATGCATGCATGTTTTGAAAAATACAACATAATTGCAAATTATTCCGCAGAATCCCAAGTTGCGGCTCACGGAACCCCAGTATATTATTCCATCGACAACTAAAACATTTAAAAAATAAAATAAAATCAACTGACTTAATTTTCTTGATAGTCAATCAAGCAAATTTATTAAAATACTAATTCCGAGGGGAAAAGCAAACCTCGTGAATGATAAACATGTTATATGTTGGTAGCCAACCTGTGCCCTCTTCTAGCACGGAGGTGCTTTCACTGGCACTGCTGTAGTGGCTGAGAACGTCCGACGTCAGCTCGTCGTCACTGGTTCCTGACTCCACCTTCACCCCATTTTTGACACCTAACAGGCAACACATAAATAGGAATATGAAGAGCAGGTGTGGTGGTACTCCATATCTCCATATCCATGTGCATGACAAAAAGAAAACAGATCACACAAACACGCGGTTTGACCTTCACTTATCGGTACTTACTTCAGAGACGCCGGTAATATTAGTAGCATACTTATTTTGGTTCAGGTGTACTCACACATATTTGTTGATAATCATGTACAGTATTTAAATCAGTAAGAAATCTGGGGCAATAATTTAAATACTTAATCCGGTGAATGAAACAGCCTCTAAGTGTAAGATTAGATTGGCAAAAGAAAACAGTAAACCGCTCAACTTTCTGTTTTTAATACCAATGTAACTCAGTAAGGCACACCTGTGCGCAAACCAAGCTAGCCTCTAGCTCCTGCTGGATCAGGGCTTTCTACTGTTTGAATATTGGTGACCAACATTCCATGTGCACAATCCTCAATGGAATGTGTGTGTGCTCGTGTTGCCAGGTCATCAAGGTCAGGCGAGGTAATTCAGAGGGCAATGCATAGTGGAGTTCAGTCCAGTTGAACTTTTTTTTTTTTTTTTTGGGGGGGGGGGGCATGGGTGCATTGCTATTGCATCATACGTCGGTGCAATTAACCAATTTTATAGATTAATTGGAGTTTATGGCTCAGGATGTTTTTCTTTGTGGCTTCAGTAGTTTAAACATATGTCTTCGCAGGAGACGAAAGAGAAAGTCCTCGAAGGCGATGCGGTGGGGACAAGGGTCACAGAAGTTACCTTTCAGAGAGGCTTTAGCCGTCAACTGCAGCTGTAGAACCTCCTGACGAAGAGATCCTGAAGATGATGTATGGATGTAGGAATGAATGAAGTAAATATGGGATGTGTGGGTGGGTGGTGGTGGTAGGGCGTGGAAATAGAGATGGAATGTGTAAGAAAATGGTGCAAAAGAATGACGGTGAAGAAAACATCTTAAGTAAGATTTTAGCAATGCATACTTACACTGCACATCTTTCTCTGATTGGTTGTTTGTTTACGGGTGCAGTGGTTTCACATAAATGGCGCAAGAAAGAGAGGTTGAGATGGCTATTTCGTCAAAGACCATATTTATTGCGTACTACTGCCAGGCCATAATGACAGTTATCCAGTAACAAATAAGATCAAGTGATTATTTTGGAAATTGCAAAATGCCTATTTTAGAAAACAATTTGCTGATGTGTTGTGTTTCTTTGTGAAGGTCTGTCTGGCATCCATTCATTTTGACAACATTGCTGTCTATGCGTGAAACGGATGTACCCTTTTCCAATGCATATAAACAGTAGCGATGGGATGACATGAAAGTGATCCCTTTGGATCTTTAAAAAGTACCGAATTTTAAATAAAGAAGCATGCAAGTCCAAATGGTACTCCAACTTCCTCTCACATGCCCAAAAAAAAGCGTGTTAGGTTGTCAAAATTGTCAACAGCTGCAAATGTATGAAAGGTTGTCTATCTACACAGTATATCCAATACAATTGGCCAGCGACCAATCCAGGGCACACATAACTTCTCACCCAAAGTCAACTAGGATAGACTTCAGCTCACCTGCTACCCAAATGTGAAAAAGCACTATACCAAATTTCTTAATTAGGCATTAACATCAATACTAGAAGGCATTCTGCTGTCTTATGTGTAAAAACTCAACATGTGCGTGCCACAGAGCCACGTAAGAGCGTAACCCATGTGACAACCACAGTGCAAGCTCAGAACACACGTGACCGTGTTAAATTCACACACGTGGGAACTTTATTTATACACAGCTGTCACTGAAAAGGTTGAAATAAAACCATGTTTTTTCATAGCCGAGCACAACTATAATTAGAACACTACTTTCCAGTGGTCTTGTTGGATGACGACAAGACGCGGGAAAAAAAGATTGTCAACTGCAGTAGGAACCTTGACTGACTGACAGACAAGATGGAACATAAGAGTGACAGCCGTAACACGAGCGAACATTAACGGCGATGATGTAATAGGTTCAGAGAAGTAAGATATTCCCCCAGCCATGCAATTATTTAAGAACATTTTTGATGAGGTCAGCTCAAAGTTAAATTTTGGGCAAATAAGTTGTCTTGAGGTGAGTCATTCTGAACCCATCTCTTCAAAGACTACACACAAGAACAATGCATTGTATTTTTTTTCACCAAGTAATCAAAAGAGATATTGGAAACGTTCATTTTTATGTTTGTCCTTAAAGTCATTTCATAGTCAGTAATTTTTTTCTTCACTTTTACACGAGAAGTTTTACACACATTTAATTTGAGTACTACTGCCACTTCAGACATCAGCATTCTACGTAAAAACGTGGTTGACGCACAGACAGTTTCGTACACAGAGTTGCCAAACTGGAAAATTGATAACAATAACCGCACAAGAACAGGAAAAATTTGAACGCTAATTGGAGGGAGTAACTTTGCTAAAGTTAGCATAGCAGCAAGCCATGTGGCAATGACAGTGACCAACATCAACCATGAAATCAACTTGGTAAGATTGTAACGAAGTCACCGCCCAGTTATCATCTACCTGTGGAGAAGGTGAAATATGCCATTGTCGTGCGCACACTTACCGGCTTTAGTGGAGCCCCGTTTCCCTTTTCTACTTCGCGGCATGGCAGCAGGCTTAGCCAAGCGAGGCTAGCTAACGTTAGCCCACTTTCACGTTGTCCGACTTAAAATCTCTTCTCAGCTCTACAATCGGCGTGGAGACATCTGGATTTGTTTCCACGATGACAACGAAAAATAAAAAATAAAAATGCCCCGTGACACTTTTGTTGCGAAGAGTTGACTGGCGACCCCTGCCAACAACACTCGCCCCCAAACTCAACGCTTACTTCCACCGGGGAATGTGATCTTGTCCATAGGTGACAAATCCACTCGCCTTCACGGTTGTTATCGGTGTATTATCTATGCTTGTCGCCGGGTATTCTGTACGTGACGCCGGGTTGGCACAGTGAGCATTTGTCAAAGAGTTTGGGGAGGAGTTTGAAGCACGCTACGGTCTCGAGGTCCACCATCTTCCTTTCCGCTCAGAGCACGCCGGCTGTCAGGGTTGCCAGGTTAGCTTGGTCAAGGATGCCAGGAACGAGTCACACCGATCCCCCAAAGGTATGAGCAAAAACAGCAACAACAACAACAAACAAATAAGTCCAGCAATTGATTCGTTCACTCTTTCACCGTTCCCTGAACACCTCAAAATGTTTAATATGTAGGACTATTAAGTGTTCTCACCGGTGAAATGAGAACACATTTTCTAAGATTACGTGGGCGTGGCGTTGCGTACGTCACTACTGTACCATAAATACAACGTGCTGTATTGACGTCAGAAAGTTGAAATTAATGAGTATCCAACAATACGTAATAACACAATGTTATATTTTCAAAAATCAAACTAAAAATATTTATATATTATTTATTTATATTTTCTGAATATTTTTGTTTGAGTTTTTTAGAGTATTTAGGGAAAAAAACGATGTAACAGAACAAGTATCCGCCAAAACAGAAATAAATAAGAAAAACAGAAAGAAATCCATAAAACAGAAGAAAAAACATTTGAAAAAAGAAAAAGATGTGCTCCATAAATTCTGGACAAATCTTAAACACTAATGTGAAAAAGAGAATTGTTTAATTAATGTGTGAAACACACTATTTGGTGATTAAGAAATAAATCATCTTTAATAAAGTGAGGTATTCACACATGAAATACTCTTTATATTGTTACATATTAAGTTTTCAGGTAAAGATTCACTTCCACAGGATAAAACAGTAGACAAAGATATTTATTCTTATTTCTTTACATCAGTAGTTTTCTGCTTTAAAAGATAAGTCAAGTTTTTCAGGTTAGTAATTACTATTCACATGTTAAGTGATATCACAGTTTCGTAAAAACAAGTAGAAATTTGGGCTGCAAAAAATATTTGTGATCATCAGAACATGATTCGGCTTTTTCATTTGACCTTCGTTAATGGAGTATAACAATATATGTTACATTGTAATTTCAAGGTTATTTCGGCAATTAAATAAAAATTCATAGTGATCTAAAACAAAAACAAAATTAAGGACACTTTTTGATTGGAAAAGTAGCAATTTCAGTAATTGGCAGTGTTTCGGCTATCATGGCGGTAGTTTATTGCACCAGTTGTAAACTTATCAGAACTAAGCCGTTTTATTTTTATCAAAAAATGAAAAAGAGGATAGAAGATGTTAGAAAGACAGAAAGTGCATTGAATTAAAAATAAGGTACCGCCTTCATCACCTCAAAGGATGCTGATTGGTCCATCAATTATTCAAGTTTGACAAATGCTATTGAGGAAGACTTGAATTTATACAAATAACTCATCACCTGATCACTGCAGCTGCTTTGTTATTTAGTAGGATTATACTATAATCACCTAATAAATAAAGTATTGCATTATTTACAAAGTAGGCTTCATTGGTCAATATGAGATGTCATATGGTCGCTGTCCAATGAAAAGTAGATTTCTGATTAAAAAAAAACAAAATCAAACAAAATGACCTTTTGCTGTGTTGCAGAGGCATACTCAAAGAAATGTGAGATTCAATGCTTTTCATTGGTCATCTGATATGGAAAACTATTGCGGGAAGAATATGAGTTCACATGTAAGGGACGCGCATGTAGGAAAGTTATCCTGAATAGTAATTGGTAGGGACGAAGGGCATCTTGCACACGGTGGCCGCCACTGCTTTTTTCCTGACCTCCACCTGAATTGCTGTCCCGTTCTTTGCGAAGGCGGCGTCCACGTAACCCATGGCGACATTTTTTTTCAGACATGGGGAGGGGCAGCCGCTCGTAACCTCACCTAAGGACAGAATCAGAGGCTGCAATTTACACGGCATGATTAAGTGACATCATTCTTTTTTTTCTCTCGGGTACCCATCATGGCTGTGTTAAGGGAAAAAATCTTGAGTGGCCATTTCGGGTATGTGCAATTGGGGTTGGCACACAAGTGATGGCAACATCATGGACCAAAAAAAGCTATGTGAGAAATGGTTTTACTTTGGCATCGTGAAATCTAAATGTGAATTTGCGCCCCCTTGTGGAGAGATATGGTGTCTTTCTATGATTTTTGCGAATAAACGCTGAAGACGCTTATGAATGTCAAGTAACTGGAGTAAGACGGCTCTTGTTTGAAGAGCTCTGTCATTGGAAGAGGATTGAAGTTGAACTTATTGATGATGGAGACTAACATGGCTGCATGTTATATTCTTGCTTTGCTGAATGGCTAAAGAAAAACGACTGCTAACAGGTGATTCCCAGGTATTTTCTACTTTTTTTTCAGGACAAATTAATTGAGAGTAATTTAAAAAAAAAAGGAACTTATCGCCCAAAGCAGTACTCGTTACTTTTCTAATTTCTTTACAATTGCATGGGAATAGACTATACTAAAAATAATTGAAATACAAAATCAAATTAGCAAAAGTCAACCAGCCCCCTGGGTTCTATTTGGTTTCACTTTTGAGGCAGCAAATTTGTTTTCTGACCTATGACTTTTCCATCCGGACTGAGGATGGGTGTGTGTTGTCTGATGGGGGGGCCGGTAGAAACCAGGCCGACTCTCTTCCTGGTGGTCTTTGCTTTGATCTGAGGAACAATGATGTCAGCACCAGGGAAGTCCTTGGTCTGACGCCGTCGCTTTCCTGCACATTACATGAAAGTCACATTGTGAACATGGCAGAAGGCATAATTCAGGAGTACGCTCTAGACACACAACACTACTGAAACACTCAGTAGCGAAACTCTCTTACATTCACACTTTAAGCATCTTCGGATCCCTTTAAAAGGGAACCATTTGAAAAAAGGCTGACCTATTGTCCAAACTAAAGTGGCCTCCACGGGCGTGGTGCTCTCGTCTATGTCGTTGCCATAGAGACAAAGGCCTGCCTCCAGTCGCAGGCTGTCTCTGGCGCCCAAGCCAGCCAGCTTGACCTCGCTGTGCGCCAGCAGCCTCTCAGTCAGCTCCACCACTCTGGACTGGGGAACCGAGATCTGGCAAGGACACCGCAAGAGATTTTCTTTTAACGTTTGCCATGTTTATGCCAAGTGAAAACATTATGAAGTCTTACTTTTTTAATAAGATAATGATTACTTCTTTATGCATTCTCTTATCCTCAGAAAGGCGATCGAGAATAACAATGCACAGCGATTCCAATTGGACTGTGTGAAGGCCCAAATGTCACGTGTGTTACTGATTATTGTCCATCCATCCATCCAAGCCACTTGTCAGCTGCCTCCGGGCAGTAGGCGGGGTACACCCTGAACTGGTTGCCAGCCAATCGCAGGGCACACAAACACAGACAACCATTCACACTCATCACCACACTAAGGGACAATTTATAGTGCTCCATCAACCTACCATGAATGTTTTGGAATGTGGGAGGAAACCTGAGTACCCGAAGAAAACCCACGCAGGCATGGGGAGAACATGCTAACTAGCCACAGGAAAGCCAGAGCCCGGAATCGAACCCCGCACCTTTGTACTGTTTGGCAAACGTGCTAACCAGTCTTCCATCAAGACACTCTTGCTGATATTCATTCTTTTAAATGTTATTTTTTGTTATTACACTAACACATTAGAACATAAGGCAAAGATTATGACATTAAAACATAAAATTAATTTTACTTTAACGCAAACAACAATGCACAAATGTCAGATTGACGAACCAACAGCAGTGATGTTGCAGTATTAAAAACTCTTTAGGCAACCATTATTTGAACACAAACATCTTGGGCCTACACATGTAGTCAGATAACATAACAATACTAACAGTTTCTTTATCCTCTGCAAAGAATGACTAATATTAGTGAGGCTTACTCAGGTGTGACCGTCTCAATAAGTCGTATGGAGCATGTCTGTATTGTACTGCCCCCAGGTGGCCAAAGCGTGCACACCAGAAAGCGCAGCACAATGTCCATTGAATTGAAGCAACAAATGTTATAAAGATGTACTTGACATTCAATTGAATTATGTCATTACAGTATGTCTCATATTATTCATTTTTAACTTATTATGATATTTTTTTAATCATCATTATTGTTGTTTGATTACTAGTGTTATTATCATTTTAGCACAATAGATTTATTCATGAATACAATATGAAGAAGGGATGTCTAGACATCTTCCCACTCATTTTCGAACAAGGAATACTATTGTTAAGTGTGTGATCATCTACTGTTAATTGCTCGTTTATTTTTGTGTTATTGTATTCAGAAAGAAAATTATTTAAAAAAAAATCAGTCAACTCAAACACAAAGCTGAAACGGGTGCAGTTATGGTACCTCCACGCCATCCTCTCCAGTGTAACCACATCGGGTGACCCTGCAACCGGGTATACCGAAGAGAGTGGCCAGGGCAGAAGTCATAAAGGGAAGCTTGCTAAGGTCCTCCTTTATGCCCTCCTGCAGCACCTGAGACATCGACGGACCTGAACATAAAAAACAGACAACCACGAATCATGAACAACGTCAAAGAGGAGCACAATGCAGACCCAATAAAAAAAAAAAACATGATCAAGAAAAATCTCACCTTGTAGCGCAATCAGCGCTTCGTCAAGGAACTCCAGATCCACGTCTGAGCCTGACGCCTTGAACTCTGCAAGTCTGGCCTGGAGGTAATACAAAAAAACACGTTATAGTTTAGTTGGAAAAGCTTTCTTCTTGTATGTTCTGGCAAAAGTAACAACAATTAATCAATAACTGATTTTTGTAAAATGTTCCAATTTTGTCATGGTCCACTTGTCACTCACCTTCATATGAGCAGAATCTTTCTCTGCACAGCCAGCGTTGGAGACCACGTAGAGATAGCCCTGATCTGTCTTTGTTACTATGAGGTCATCAATGATCCCGCCCTTATCATTAGTGAAGAGGGACAGTGTGCCCTGCAAATAAGACACAAGTAGCATGTCAGCTTTTATAAGGAAAATCATCAATGTGCTAATGGAGGTTTTTCCAGTGGTGGGAAAATAATTAGGAATGGGGGAAAATGTCTGCCTCAAAACTATCATAAAAAAAAATCTAAAACCAAATTTCCCGCAAAAAAAAAAGTAATCAATGGAGTCATTAATAGGGTAATTGATTGTAAAAACATTTGTTTGTGACAGCCCTAAAATAATTCCTGCAAAGTTTATAAACAAGGTTTTGGTTTTTCCTTCATACAAAATATGACAGTCGCTGCCTCCGCTTTGTTGCAGGCCGCCTCTGGCTCGAAAACCTCCAACATCATGAAAACTGGTACTTGACGAGCATTACAAAAAGTTGAGAAGAAGAGCTGCAAATAATAATTATTCATGTTGTGGACTTTCAAACAGGTCAATTGTAAATAGAATCTTGAAATTGTTTCAGCACATGGAAGTTGAGAAGGATTAATGTTATATTCGAGCATCGCCAGCATCATTTAACATAATCAAAAATACAGGTTATTTTTAAAATAATACTTTCTCTGTTGATTAAGACTGCTGTGTAACAAATGCATTTCTGTTCTATTTAAGTTATATAAAAGAGGGTTATTGTCAGAAAAAGAGAACATAATGGAACAATAAAATTCACAGACAAATTGTAGTTGGTTGCGAATGATCAAAAAGGGTATTGCCACAATTTGAGCCAGGAAAAAGTAACAAATGATTCCTAAGATGTGCTATTGATTAATCTAAATATGTTTTTTTGTGCGTATATTTATCACATCAGCCTCACACTTGAGGGCTTTAGCTATTAATGTCAATGTAAATAGTATGTTTCACAAATTGAATTTTATTTGATTTTTTTAAAGAAACGCGTCAATTTCACCTGGTTATCTTTAAGTTCTGAAATATCTGCCACCACTAGAGACTCCATGAACCTGATCCTGTCTTTGCCATGGACTTTGGTCTAAGAAAAACAACATAAAAGGAATGCAGTTAGTTGTCGATACAAAAAAAATACAAAATGGCAGTCGGTGGAGGTCGACCATGTTGGCCTCTCACCTGCAGCATGTGACTGACGTCAAAGATAGCACAGTGCTCTCTGGTGTGCATGTGCGAGCTGATGTGACTGTCTTTATACTGCACAGGCATACTCCAGCCTGCAAACTCCACCATCTTCCCTCCATGTGCCCTGTGGAAGTCAAACAACGGCGTCTTCTTCAAGGCAGCCTAGGGAAGTGGAGAAAAGGGACACGCAGGCAGGATGACTATTGGAGGTTACAGCCACCAAAACATAAACATAAGCAAATAACCAAGACAATTCCGATATTTAGCAAAACAAAATTTCGATTAGAAAAAAAAATATGTATAATGAATAAAATGTATTATTTAACGCTTACACCAATGTAGATATGAATTGAAGGCAGAACATTCGGCTGATTAAGTCAGCTGCTTATTTTATGCTACAATACCGAAATCAATACAAATACATTTAAAATCAACCCAGAAAGCTCATGTATTAAATTAATATTAAAAGACAAAAATTAAGGACATTTTCTCTACAATTATAGTTCGTTTTGTAAAAGTCAAATGGAGTTTCAATTATTTATTTTTTTCAGCACATTTATTTTATCTTGTTTAATTTTGTTTTAGTTATTTGTTTAGTTTTCGTTTACTAAAATAACTTTAGTCCTGAATTAACTTAACATGATTGTTTTTGGAAGAAAATGGTACCCAGCAAAAACCATCCGTACACTGTGGTGCTGGCCGGTAATCATTGAAGTAATTATTTATTTTTGTACCATTTCGTATCTCAATGTGTTTGGATGCACATCCCAAGTGAAAACTACTCACAGAACATCAAACGTGTATTTTCAAATGCACAACTCATCATGCAGCAATAGCCCAATGACATTAGCGTTTGACCTTTGGAACGGGAGCGGAACATTGGCCTTATCAGCGTACAAGCAGCAGTGCTTTGTGGAATGGCAGTTTGCACTTTATGTGAGACTCAATACCTTTTTTCTTTTTTTAAACAAAAGTCCAAGGTCAGCCGTTCTTTTAGGAAAGCGGTGGTGCAGCCTGTAACGCTACAATACTCAGAATTTAGATAAAGTGAGATAAAGGCCACAAATAACAATTAATGATTAGCACCAATATGCTTTTGAAGCCGCAAGATGAATGAATGACAACGAAAGAGCGCATTTGTAAAGCCTCATGTGAACATTGTGCTAATGGCATAATAGTTGCGCGTGTTAAATTGATTCACATGGAAGGATGGCAGACTCACGGGCACAGATGTTCATTATATCTGCATGAACACACCACTGCTCTCAGTCACTTAGGTATGACAATTCATCTCTTCAGACGTGTGCAAATGAGGCTCATGTATTCAAATGTACGAGATATTGATTAGATATTCATCTTAATTTTATGTATCCACCCATCCATTTTCCACAGCACAATTCCTCAATGAATTTAGTTTGGGGAATGTGGGAGGAAGTGCTAACCACGAGGGCACAGGTGTCAAACTCAAGGCTCCGGAGCCAGATCTGGCACATGACCTCATTTTATCTGGCCCGCGAAAGGCAAATCATGTGCGTCAACTTCCTGTTTCTAGCACATTTTCTTCACTTTTAACAACTTTGAGACATGAGATATTGCCATTTAGTTGTTACCAATCCTCCCGTTTTAAAATAAATTCAACATTTGTTGAACAAACAATTACTTACTGGCTTCTGATTTCAAAACTGGCTTTTCATCAATTTGTTTGTTGTGTGTATGTGATAACGTAAGGTGGTCATACATTTATACGGGTTCACAGTCATAACGGCCCTCTGAGGGAAACCATAACTACGATGTGGCACATCCACAAAAATTATTTTGACACCCCTGCACTAGGATAACATGATGCCCTCATGAGATTTATCGTTCATTTGCATTTTCAAAAACAGTGATGAAAACAACGTGAAGAAAGGAAATATTGAAACGTTTCTTGTCTTGTCTTTGGATGATTTGTGAAAAGTGGAAAATTAATCTCATGTGTTAGATGCATTCATGAGACAGGAGTCACAAGATGTACAAACAATTAAATTCTGCTTTGGGGCAAAGCAAAATACCACTGCATAACGATCAATTTCTTTTATTTTGCAAGGTCTATCAAATGTCGTTGTTTAATTTTATGAACCACAGACAAATTCCCGAATTCCCAAATAAAATTACTGCTATTTAGAGCACGTAAACATTAGAAACTGCAGAAATGCCGGTACTTTTGATGCTCCAGTATAGTGAAGTTATATGCATGTCAGTGATCACACATCACAACCACTACACAACAAAGGGGGTCTTCGGTTACCGTGTCGGTAACGCGGCCGCAGGCTTCATCATCTGATCGCCGACACTTACGCCGTAGTTGTCATTAATTGTAGTTAATGTTTGTATGAAAAAAAATGAGTCAATAAATACAAAACAACCACTCAGTAGTCAAGAAAGCTCTGGGTAACTTATTTCATTGGACGCCGTCCGTAACCACGAAAGCTCGTATGTCGGGACCGAGGACATCGCGTACGCTGCTATGGAATACATTAGTGTATAGCGCATGTATTTAGAACCAGTGACTTCAAAAGACAGATAGTCGCATTTTGCATAGCGTTCACCATGTGTCAACTCACCTCTGCACTCGATGAAGCGTCTCGTTGCTGTGGTTGTCTGGCCGCACATCCCGCTGCCCGCAACCGAGCTTGCCCGCAAGCACGCCTCCCAACACCGGCCGATAAGCGAGCCCACATCCCGAAAAAGAGACCGCTAGAATGTTTCGCGTCACACGCTCGCTCACCGCTCCTTAGAGTAGGAAATCCGTGTGTCGCTTGTGATTGATGTTCAACACTTTTTGGACCTCGCACCCATGCAACGTTTCTGAGTTTCTGCTTTCCTGGTCAAAACACACGCAATGCCTTATGGGAATTGTAGTTGGCAAATACATGCGTTGCGGATAGTTGGCTGGCTGGCTGGACGGACGGATGGATGGACGGACGCATGGATATTTAGATACATTAGAATCGTGTGGGAATAATAGATAGATAGATAGATAGATAGATAGATAGATAGATAGATAGATAGATAGATAGATAGATAGATAGATAGATAGATAGATAGATAGATAGATCGATAGATAGATAGATAGATAGACCAATCAAAAGGTTGAAAATCGGTTGCAATGTTAATAGATGAAAAGTTAAGAGGGAGTGTGTGTGCTTGAATGAGAGAGAGCGAGAGAGATAGTGAGAGAGAAAGAGAGAGAGAGAGAGAGAAAGAAGAGAGGGAGGGGGAGAGAGAGAGAGAGACTTTGTGGCAGTTTATATTTGTGTGTGACAGTGTTTGTGTGTTGTGTGTGGGGACAAAAGTACTTGTGTGCGTTTTCGTGCGTGGGGGTGTGTGTGTGGGGGTGTGTGTGTGTGTGTGTGAGAGCAAGCGAAAGTGTTGACAAGAAGTGTGTGATAAAATTTGTGAATTTGACAGACTGACGGTGTGCCTGATAGAGTGGCAATGTACATTATGCGTGTGTTCGATGGTGTGTGTATGTTGGCATGTGTGTGTGTGTTTGTGTCCCAATGAGCCAGCACCCTTTACCCACTCGCCCTCCTACCTAATAATATCACCATGTATATCTCCTGCTATTTTAGGCCAGGCACTTTGGGAAAGGCTTCACTCTCTCTCTCGCTCTCTCTCTCTCGCTATCTCTCTCTCTCTCCCTCCCTCTCTCTCTCTCTCCCTCTCTCTCTTTTACAAGTCTCACCAGGCAGCTGGACAGGAAGAAACTTTGCTGGGACGCCAAGCAACCGGCACTCTCTTTCTTCAGGACTAGTACCGAACGAAGTTTTCTGGGATGAACTGAACCAGATGATGAAGTCATTGAAAGTGACCCACTAGGACAAGACGACCACATACAGTACAAGGCTGGAAGGCTTTTATTAATGCTGGAGAAAGATAAGTAAGAAGCGATGGTGTTGGGTTGTTCTATGTGTGACAAAACATGTTCTTGATGCGATTCATTTTTGTACAGGCCAGAAAATATTATTTTATAGAAAATAGATTGTGGGCAAAGAAGTGATCCTATCATTCCATTGCCATAAAGGAAATATTAAAAAACATGTTCCACAACATTAAATTAAACAGTTGGGTCTCTGGAGGGCAGGGCCGCCTATCATGAAACTAAACAATGAAAGTCTTTTGTTAGCACCCAATTACATATATACCATATTTTTCATATTATTAATTGTTCCTCAGATTAGCATCAGCTAATAACATTGTCGCAGTGCTCGCAAAGCTCAGTCTTGAGTTGTCTTAGCAATTATAGCCTTAATCGTATTTGACTTTTCTGTCAACAGTGGCTCATTTCCATGAGACATGACCACCCCCCTTAAATAGGCTAATTTCAGTGAGACTCAGAAATGTTGGTTGAGAAGTGTGCTATAATTCTGGATTCTTAGGGTAGTTTGATGAAAGCATGTGGCAAACATGTTAAAATTGAACTGCTTTGAATAGCAAAAATAAAGATGTATATTATGTATGTATTTATGCTTGACAACAGGAATTTGTGTGTGACTTTTACGCAGTGTTGCCAGTTACCTGGGAAAAGCAACTTAGTTAAGTGACTGTTGAATTGATTTTACAAGTAAAATGGAAATGAGCGGCCAAATGCTTGGAAAGAGAGGTGCTGTCAATGAACAATCTTTTTATTTGGAATTTTCTCCTCCAGGTTAAGTGAAATGTCTAGGACTCCTTCACAAACGACGTTGCAGACCTACAGGGTCAACGACAAAGACCTCACTGAAATTGAACTCCATTCTGTGGACTCTATCAATGACCTTCATCGAACACATCCTGAACACAACCACAAAGGTACATACAAACAGATTTACATGCAGGTTGACCCAGCGAGTACTGTCACAAGGGTACTCAAACACTCACTTTTTCAGTTATTAGGGTATAAAATAATAAACATTAATAATAAAATCAAGATACTCTATTAAGCCATCTGAACTTTATTCGGAGCAGATTCAATGGTAGTACGTGTGCACTGACTTCCATGCAAGGAGTTTTAATCTGATTGGCTCATTCTTAACATCCCCAGTCATAAGGTGTGCACACTTGTGCAGCCACATTATTTCAATTGTTTATTTTTACTTTCCCTCCTGAAATTATTTATATATATTTTTGGATTGAGCTGTATATATTATAAGTTAATGGTGGAAAAGATGGTCCCATTTCAATGTATGACAAAAAAATGGCATCTGAAAAGGGGTGTGTAGACTTTTTATATCCACTGTATATGCGCAGACACATTGGCACACGCTGATATGGGCTAATAAGTGAATTGATTCCAGGAACGCGGCCCCCCCGCCCGGCATACACACCTTCCGTGAATGGAACGCTACACACACACCAAATGAGATGTGTCAGCGGAGGAAGCAAATGGCAGAGTCGTCTACAGGACATGTTGACTCCGAGCTCGTCGCGAGCCTACGCTATGGGCTGTGCTGTCATCACACTGCTCTTGCTCACACTTGGGCTCATTTTCTACTTCCTGGGTGAGAAATCATCTTGGAGGCATCTTTTTTTCATATTTTGCTTTTGACATCCTTAATTTGTCTGCCCCACCCCGTCAGTTCAACAAGGCAATGCACTGCAGAAACTGACCGAGGCCTTGAGGGAAAAAGAAGCTTCAGCCACACAACTATCTGCGCTGATCCAACATCTACAAACGCTCACACTCAACCTGACAGCCACGAGGGGGAGAACATGAGTGTGTGAGGATGTACAGATATTGTAGCAACAACAGAAAATGACACAGAATTCTGGAGATCCACAAACAATCAAATGTTTTATAGAAGATTTGTTTAATCAAGAGCTTCTTTTGCAATAAAAATAAACATAAAATAGATTTTTTTTTTTAGATCAGTCAGGTCCACTTTGCTCTCTTAACAGATATGTTGTCTTGTTAATAGCACATATAATAAAAGCCTCAAATTGTGGTAAAAATATTGGAAATCATACAGAAGGCCAATACCCAGATATATATTTTCGTTATTCATGATAGTCATACAAGAACAAATCCTTCCCACTGGTCATCCTTTTGTTTTGATAGCTTAAGACATTAGAAGCAAACGTGATAGTGTTGCTATCCGGGCGTCTCACCGTGATACAGTACATGGACATTTCTCAACAAGTCACGTGGAATTCTCAGAATAGGAGTCAGACAAACATTACCGCAGTAATGGCGATACTGTTGGAGGCTCAGGCAGCTTAAGTCAAATTGGGAACGATGAGGCCCTCACGAGCAGCTACCGTACTTCTGCACTTGGTCGCGGATGACGTCCCGCACCATAGTGGCGTTTTCCTTCAGCTCGTCCAGCTCCATCCGCTGCTGCTGCATCCGCTGCTCATTGCTCTTGAACTTCTTCTCCAGCTCTGCAAAGCCAACGCAGCAGTGGACTGTGAATGCTTGAGTACAGTAATTACTAAATAAATAAAATAAAACGATTGGGTGAAAAACTGCATGCTTGTCAGTCTGTCTTGTTGTATTACATACTGTTGCTGTTGGACAGAAAACTGTCCAAAGGTTTTTGCAGATATGATTAGTTAGTCCCCACGTTGGTCTGTTTTTTAGTTTAGTTTTTTTTTTTAAAGATAAAGATAAAGACAGCCTTTATTAGTCCCACAATGGGAAAATTTGCAGTGTTACAGCAGAGACAGCGGCGTGGAATTTTGTGACGATTTCCCAGTTTCATGAAATAAGTAGTATTTTTAAAAATTGGTTTGGGATGAATGAAAGATGATTTAATTTAAAATACCAGCAACCTACAGTATAGCCACTGAATGAAAAACTTCAGATGCCATATGAAAGGCCATTTCAGCGACCAACTTATTTGTTTTGTTCCATCTGATGACTGATGACTCGAATGCACCACAGTGTTGGACTCACTCTTGAGCTGCTCCATGCCCATGTTAGCTTTGTTGAGAAGCTCTTCTGCCTCTCTCTTGAGCTCCTTGGCCTTCCGATTGATGGCGTTCAAGCCTTGAGAGCCGCTGCCGAGAGAGTCAACCTTCTCCCGCAGCTCACGGTAGCGCCTTTCCGTGTCGTTGAGGCTCTGAAAATAAATGTTAGGAATAGTATCGCTTACATGACATGTCAAGATGGAGATCATTATCGATGGATAACTGTGATCATTTGGCATCTCGGTCATTTCATTTATACATAATTATTATTTCTATATTTTTTGTAGTTGAACATTTCTTAAAGAGCTTATGAAACAAAGCCGGGTAATATTCAGAGATCAGAAAAAGTTGTGCTAAAACTTGTAGTTAGACTGTTTTTATATGCCTATGATAAGATGACAAACAAAGCAAAAATGGAATTGAGCGAACAGAATAAAAAGACCCCTGAATACTGGAGTTACCAGCACTATGGCGCAGCGACAGTTAATTCTTGTCATAACAAGTCACAAGATGGTGAAAATTCTCTTGAATCCAAAAACAATAAAATGGATGACTGATGGCCCATTCCTACCTGGCCCAGTGACATCGCTTCCATTGTGGCGTTGTCAGCCAAAGCTTTGGCGTCCTTTGCCATCTCCCTGTTCAGCTCGGTTTTGTTTCTCAGTGCTTCAATGTCTAAGGAGAGGTTGTTCAGACGCATCATAACCTCCATTTGCTTGTTCTCCAGCTGAGTTAACCTCTCATCCACCTGCAGAAAATGCCGTAAAAATATTTTTTCTGGTATGAACCTGCAAAAAAACTAAACAAAACGTATAAATACAACGTACTGTACCTCAGAAGCGGCATTCCTGGTGCCGTTCAGGTTGTCCAACGTTTCGTTCAGGGCACGTCTCGCTTTTTCGATGGCCTTCTCAGACAGATCCAAGGCCGTCTTTGTAGCATTGGCTGCGTCTTTCACGACCTCAGCTCGACTCCTGAAAAATGCAGAAAATATTTAGCTGAATTAGCCAATGTCTGTTTAATTGTTGTTTTTTTTTTCAGTAACTGGAAAAAACATGCAGAGCATGAGAAGAGAACAGAATGTTGGAAAAATGGCTGCCAATCTATGAGTTGCTTCCATTAAAGTGGATTAGTGTCCGTACTTGGCCTCTTTAGCTTTTTCCAAAAGCTGCTTGGCTTGACTGATGTGCTGAGATGTATTGCTGATGATCGTGTCGATGTTGGTGAGGTTGGAAAGGCTGTCCTTTATTTGCATGATCATTGTGTCCACTGTGGTGCGGTTGATCGGCAGCTTAATGGACAAGACCTGCAGGGCCACTTTCTCGATGCTTTCTGGATCTGCTCCCTCCTCTAGATAATACAAGCAGAGGAACGTACAGAAAAAAAAACAAAGATGAGATGTGTTCAAAATTATGGCAACATGCAATTTTTTCACAGTTGCACTAAAAGCTTGCTGGTAGTAAACTGCAAGCGTATGAGAAAATATGTATTTGCTATGAAGAATGTTGATCTTTGAGTGCTTTTTTGACTGTAGTTTGCGGGTACTAGACTGGCCTGCCTGCAGTCCATACCTGTCTCCCACTGAAATTGTGTGTGTGGCGCATGATGAGGTGTAAAATACGACAACAGAAACCCTGAAGTGTTGAACAGCTGAAGCTGCATATCAAGGAAGAATGAGAAAGAATTCCCCCGACCAGGCTTCAGGAATTTGTGTCCTCAGCTCTCATCACCTTAATCAAAAGGGTGATGCAACACGGTGGTAAACACGACCCAGTCCCAGTTTTTTGGAACATATTGCAGCCATACGATTACAAGTTAATTGTTATTTGCCAAAATATTGTTTTTAGCACAAGTTACAAGTTTATCAGTTTGAATATTATATATCTTGTCTGTATTCAATTAAATACAGGTTGAACATGATTTCCAAATAATTGTATTGTGTATTTTATTTCTGTTTAACGCAACGACCCAACTTCTTTGGAAATGGGTTAGTGGAAAATGTGATAATTCTGCCTCACAAGACCAAAATGGGAAACATACATAAAATGAACATACCAGTGAGGAAATCTTTAATCTTCTTGATAAACTCTTTGAGTTCCCTGTTTGACTTTTCAAAGTTGTCTTTATTCTTCTGGGCTCTCTCCAGGGTGTTCATAGCCTGATTCTTCACATCCTGGCTCAGAGATGCTATATCCTGGAGCTGCACACACACATAAAAAAAAACATTAAAAAAAAAAACCAAACTGGAGAGACACAACATCACACATGACTTTCGGTACCTTCTTGGCCACATTATGTATTTCCTCATTTACAACTTCCAGAGCGTTGGTGGCATTCTTCGCGTGGCTTAACGCAGTTAAAGAAGCGCTCACTGTCCCATTGCATCCGCCCCCTCCACATACATGGTTGCCCTGTTCGTCACGGCAACCAGCGCCACCACATGGACTGTCTTTGCAGCTGCCATTGACGCTGGCATTGCTGTGGCCCCCACACACCTGCAGAACAAAGTGTTTTGTAGAGTTTGATCCTTCAGTCCAAGCCTCCCTACGGCACCACCCAAAGAAGCTAAGTTGAATTTGAATTTGAACTTCCTCTGACCAATATAAAAAGGGTGAGTGTCATAAAAAATAATCTGTAATAAATAATTCTAATACATTAATAGTCTTCATACCTTGTTACTGAGGTGATGGACTTTGTGGTCCAGCTCTTGGTTTTTCTGCTGCAGTTCCTCCATAGATTTGTTCTGAGCGGCCATGGCACGGAGGAACTTGTCTTCAGTAGAATTTAGCATGACTTCAGTGAGGAAGCGAGTTTGTTTGGACTGTTCCACGAGACTCAGGGGACCAGACACCGACATGTTGCATTTCTGCTCCGCCTCTGATGATTCCTGATAGTATTTCTTCACTTTTTTGAACTGATCTGTCACGACACAAGAGGGACATTGTTGATAAGTGAATTCAATGACAAATGATCATTCTGTATAGAAAAATATGTTTTCGCTGTTGGTCGGTTGGTGTGAATGTACTACCTGCAAATCCTGAGGTGAGGTAGTTGTCTAGCTGCTGCCGTTTAAAAGCAACCGTAGAGTTAATGTCCATCAATTGTCTCTCCATATCACTCAGCGTCTGTCTCAGATCACCATCGTCTTCTGCTGTTGTGTTGAGCTCTCGAGCGACACCCATCAGACGCCCGTCGGTTAACGCGATCTCCGCCCTAAAACGTACATCAATGACAAAAATCGGGGGTGCAGAATTATACGTTTCAACATTGACAGAAGATCTACCCATTCATTTATTGTAGAACTTGTCCTCATTAGACTACAGCTGACATTGGGGCAGTGACAGGGTACACCTTGGACTGGTCACCAGCCTATTGAATCACGGTTCGGCACACATAGATTTGTATATACACACATTTTATTTTAAATATATGTTAAAATATTAAAAAATGTTTTCTCAGAATTTGTACCCATTTTCTCCCCATAAAAAAATGAATGGAGAATGCATTTAAGCATTTTGTTAAGAATTTGTAAAAAACATCACCGCTGGGCGTGAATTATTGGTGGAATTTCTCTATTTGCTGGCTGGCCTGGTCCCTCTGCCACGCAAATTGCGGAGGTCAACAGGAGACATCTAACCAAGTCCACTATTTATTTTTTGTTTTTATATTACGGATGGCGTACCATGCTCACCTTAGGTCATCAATGCTCTGTCCAAGCAGTTGATGGGTTCTTTCACTGTCCTCATTACCAATCAGATCCTGCACCTGCTTAAGCTTCTCCTCCAGCTCTCTGATACGAGCATCGCCAATTCCAGGTGGGACGCCACTCTCCATGATCTTGTTAGCGGTGTGCTGGATGTGCTCCAGGTCACGTTTGAGCTGACACACCACATCGTCCCACAACTGGAAACAGGCATGACACTGCATACACTCGGGGAAAACACCGGTGAAGCCTCGGGCACATTCATCACAGCGTTTCCCTGCTGCGCCCTCCTTGCACTGGCATGCTCCGCTGGTCCGGTCACACTGGACTACTTCTGAGCCCAGAGGATGGCAGTTACACTCTAAAATGGGGAACAACAAAAAAATCGATTTAGGTACAGGTTATGTAGCAGAAAAAAGATCCCGGGGATAAAATGCCCATCTCTGGGGACTACAAGCAGACTGTGACAACACAGACTACCGTACATGAGGCAGGCTATTAGAAGATGCGAGAGAAGCAAAAATATACTCTCAGTTTTATTTTTTGACTGCGTGAAGGGTGCATTCAAGGACCACCAACAAAACGGGACATCTCAAATGTAGAAAAATAACTTATAAATGAATTAAGCCGAAGAGCAACGCTAACATTCCACCAGAGGGTGCCCAAGTAATACTTTTTCTATTTGATTTTATTTGCTTTGACTTAGGCACAAAAACAGTACATAGCTGAGATGTTCAGAAAATAACTGAGAAGGTTCTGCAAAAAGAAATCTGTGAATATGCAAATTCAGAAATGACAAACCAAAATGGCTAAAATCTTTTGAAACACTGATCATACCATAGAATCCCACAGAATTAAACGGTAAAACTAAAATGCATAGTAAATAAATACAAAATAATTAAAAGAAATATACGTATTTACGTTGATTACTACTTATCAAAATGCCTTCTGTTTGGCGTATGTAACAATGAAAGCTGTGTGAAAAAGAGACTCATGGAGTCCCACAAGGGTGTGTTCTTGAACCATGTGTAATATAGGCAATAAACTATAAACTATCAACTATAAATTACCATTAAAGATTAAATCAGATAGCTATAGCCGTAAGGTTAAAAATAAATGGTCAAATTCGCCTAGTTGATGTTTTTTCTAGTCAAAAAGTTACCTTGACATTGTACTTGTGGATCTCCCCAATGGAGCTGCTCACACTCGGTGCACTGTCTCCCTCCAAAGCCTGAACGGCAGTGGCACTGACCACTGAACTGTAAAGGACAAATACCTGACTATCACAACTAAACTTCCATTCAACATGTTCAGGCTCATTGGAGTAGTCTTGCATATTCACCATATTGCATTCAGTTCCCATTGAATGTTGCAGATTACAGTTGCAGGGCTCACAGCCTTGCTCCTGACCGTAGTTCCAGTGGTTAGGAGCGCATTGGTCACAGTTATGGCCGGAGACGTTCTCTTTGCATGAGCAAGCACCTGTCTGACGATCACAGTCACACACTCCATCGCTGCAACTTGACTGGACAGTACCAGCAGTCACGCAGGTACAGCCTAAGATAAGAAACATATTGCATTCAAGGGCCAGATGGTTAGAAGATGGTGACTCTGAAACCCTCTGGTCAAAAATCATCAAATTTGAATTTTAGCTAAAATTGTTGGGATCTACATGTCTCTAAATTGGCACAAAATTAATTTCAGCAAAAAGAGAATAATCGGACCCACATTCAATCCAGTCAAACTGTGTCATGTATATGTAGGACAACTTAAATATGCAACCACTGACAAAGCAGGTGTATCCAAAAGCCATTAATAGAGTATTTTCAAATGACTCACGTCTACAGTCGTGGGCCAAAGCACTGCCGAAGTATCCCTGTTGGCATTGGGCACAAGACGGACCATCTGTGTGGTACAGGCACTTGAGGCATTGACCTGTCCTAGGGTCACATGACTCAGGGTCTTGAGTATCGATGTTGCCGTTGCACTCGCATGGAAGGCATTGGCCACCACTTTGGTCTGGGTCGCCGTAGTAACCGGGGGCACACTGGTCACAGCGAGGCCCTAGGTTGGAAAGAGGAAATGAGAAAAAATTTGATTTAATAAGTAATTTTAGCACACTGTTTTAGGCACGTTCCATGCCTTAGGTAAGTGCTCATTTCTGATACACAATCTCACGCTATATGCCCCTTGGTAAGTAGCAAGTTTTAGCTTGCTTTTTTTTTAATGCTAAGGCCATGGCAAACATTTTTCAACTCCTTATATGAGTCAATTGGTATCTTGATGTTCTAGCCCCTACAGTGTGTTATCTCACCAGCATAGCCTTGTCTGCAGTTGCACATAATGAGGTTTGAAGATTGGTCAGCTAAGCAGGAGTGTCCGTTAAAGTGATCCGAACCGGGATTACCAGGGCAGGAACAGGGGCGACAGCGGTCCCCTGAGCCAAGCATTGGGTTTCCAAAGAATCCGTCCTGACATCTGAGTCAAACCAGTGAAGAGAGTGAAATCAGTGAAATCATTTCCCATCGCTGTGACAACCACAGCAACACCGGCGAAATGTCGCTTACCGTTCACAAAGAGGACCTGCTGTGTAGTCTCGGCATTCTATGCACTCGCCAGATTGGGAGTTGCAGCTGTCTGCGTGGCCGTTACACTGACAGGGGGCGCAGCTCGGAAAGCCCCACTGGCCCGGTTGGCAATCAGAGCACTGGCGCCCAGTTGCTCCTTCACGGCACTGGCACTGACCGGTAACGGGGTCACACTGGTGGCTCAGTGAACCCTCTGAGTGACAGTCACAGGCTGAAAAAGCAGATGTTTTTTTGGAAAATGATTCAATTTCATATATCAGAACTGTGGAAAAAAAAGAAAAAAGCCTGCAAACCTTCAACAGTATTACTTTACAACTAAATCAAGTTCAGTTCATTATAATTTAATTCAACTCAAGCAAATTCTGAACGCACCCACACTGACTGGTACAACTCCAGAGCGACGTCTAGTCCGAAAAAAGCGGAAAATTATTCATTTCTTTTTAAATTACATGTTTTTTTTTCATTATGGGCAGATTAAATAAAGTACTCTGTTACAAAGTTTGAATTTATCATTGTTTGATTTTCAGGGATGCTCATAGTATGTCACACAATTGCATTAGGCTTCATTCACCTTGTGTGAAGAAATGTGTTCTTCGGACCTGTGATGAATGTCAATCCACAGACGTGTCCATGCTTGTAACTCACCAGTACAACCACTGACTCCAAAGCCATAAGTTCCGGGAGCACACTGGTCACAGCGTCGACCCATCACGTTTGGCTTACAGCGGCATTGTCCTCCTACCCTATCGCATTCGCTCGAGAGGGAGCCTTGACGATCACACTGACAAGCTGGACGTAACACAAGGGAGACCAGCATTACCCCAAAAGTAAAGAAGGCGCACGTGTAAGCAAGCAGGTGTACAAATCTTTGGAGGACTCACGCAGTGCGCCATCATGAATGATGGCTGAAATACTGCAGATGAGCTTGGAGCACACGTCAGCCAAGGTGGGCATTGGTGTGATCAAAAAGGAATCCAGACACATGTAGCGAGTCATTGCCTCACGTCGCAGCTCTCCCTCAATCTCATTGCCATGGAAACCAGGAAGCTCGGTGTAGTTAGGGATCAGAACCAACTGTCAGAGGGGAAAAGTAAAATAAGATAAAAGCACAGCAGTAAACAGTAAAAGGACATCTTTCTTTCGGATGGAGGGTGTGGCTGCTGTCTTTACTCACCGAATCAATAAGAATGAAAGCAGTGAGATGTCTGTGTGTGACCCCGTGGCGCTGGAAGCGGATGGCAACCACGTAATGATTATTCGTCTCAAAACAGAACGGTCGGGGCATCTGGATGTATCTGGAAGACAAGGATATACACTCGGTTGGTCTCCCCTAACAACTTCCACTATTCAGGGAAGATTTAGGAGTGCGTGGGAATTTTTGCACATTTGAGAGGTCAAACAACCCTGGAATTGGAACTGAGAGAGGGCCGGCTGAAATCCGTGCCGTAGTTCATGCCAAAGGTGTTTAATGGGCCTGTTCTCCCAGGAACAGTTCCCACAAGGCTACGTGCATAAATGTGTCAACACTGGCGAGGATGAAGAAATAATATTCGGATACCTGTTTCCTCGATAAACAAACGCAGAAAATAAAGTGTATTTGTGCGGTTGTCATTTTTATAAACATATCCAACTGTTTTTATGCAAATAACCCGTTGGCATAGATGCTCTCTTCACAGAAGTTAAGCTTCTTCCTCTCTCTTTGTGTTTTTTAAGTCAGTGTGCTAATGAGTGCTGGCTGTTGGATCAACCACAGTGTCGAGCGGAAGGAAAGCTTTGGTCCACTGCAACATTTAGATCCAGGCGTAGGCTGACCTCTTAGTTCCAGATGAATAACATTATTGAAAGGCTGTTTAGAACTTGGAAACTAGTCAAGTTGGGCTTCTCCCTTATATTTGACGCATGTCTTTTCTATTTATTATTGCTTAAGATTGCTAATGTTTTATGTGGATATTGTATTTCCCCAAATAGCGGCCTCTGCTATAATAGACGGCTCCAATCGCAGAGTACATTGTCACCCTTTTAAATAAATGCAACACCAAAAAAAATGGTGACAATATTCTGAGGTAGGAATGATATTTTCCGTGACTCATAAAATTACGTATAAAAAAAAAAAAAAAAAAAAAAAACAAGAACGATGATCATATTTTAAATTGCTTTACTGACAAAGAAAAAGTCAGGAATTTTTACCGCACATTTTCATGACTCATCCTGACCTTTGACTATAAAAAAGTCTGGATGTGCATGTGTCACAGAGTGCAGAACACATCAGTAGTTGTTCATTATGGCAAACACTAAACTGGAGTCATCCAAATTACAATACTTGATTCAACAAAAAAAGGAAAATCACTAAAAACATTACAGAAAAAAAACGTAAGAAATCCAAGGAAACTTTGGTCTCGTGCAAATTCTCTGCCTGTTCTGTTTTCAGCATTTCCCCCTTTTTTTTCCCTTTAAGCTCCATCAAACAAAGCTGTTGCCACCTTGTAATATACCAAGGCTGACTCTTATTGCACAAGCTTTTGGTATGTTTGCCCTGCTATCAGCAAAAGAATAGTAAATGGAACAGAGGATACAGTGAGGTAAGATTACAACAGTATCTGACTCACACCGTACCCCAGGCCAAGGCAGGTTTAAGTGACAACAATGCCATGATGCAATTGTTTCTGGGCTTCCATTAAGACTTGCCGTAAGAGGCTTGAACACACATTGACACTCCAAAGGCTGCACACAGAAACATGACGTCTGAGAATACGGGATTATTAGGTTAGTCCGACTGTAAAACGACTTGAGTTTTTCATTGTTGAATAAAAATACTTGGATAAAATGGCAATAAAGCTGTTTATTTCACTATGGGAATAGCTAATCGAACAGATAAGAATAGAATAGATAAATCAAAATTCCTTTTAACTGTCGTTAAATTGTATAGTAGTAGAAATAGTCTACAAACCTCGCCAGATGTCATTTTTAGGACATAATTGGTCAAGAGGAAAGAGCAAAATTACAAAGCAGCTGAATGCGATTCGCTTTTTCGTGGCATGAATACTGGTGTAATGACGGCTGTCCAATAGGTAACAGTTAAAAAAAGACAAATCCAATCATACCTGAAAAAAGTATGACTAAAGCTACCGAATTCTTTGCTACCTGCTGCGATGCGGCAAAGTGACTGTGTAGAGCTGCTCAGTTGGTAGAAGGTTTCCACAGCGGAGACTGGAAGGCAGGTTTTCAGATGTTATGCTAACGATCGCCTCCCAGTCTTCTGTGGACTAAACACACACATGCACGCATGCACACACATAAAGGCAGAGTCAAAAGAAGTTCTATGTTGAGTTTTAAGAGGAAAAAAACTGAAGCAGTATGTGATGCCCAAACCTCAGGTTCATAACGGATCATGATGTCATATTCCATGGCGTAGGGAATGTTGTCAATGCTAAACACCAGGCCAGCACCGTCTTTGACCCGTGCGAAACCAGGTCCGGTCCAAGTCACTGTGTGACTTAAAGTGATCTCTCGATAAACGGTCCTCACATCCGGCTTAGGGAGACAGAAAAAAGCCCTCTTGAGTAGGTTTTGACATGTTTTTTTTACCCTACTATATGGTATAGCGTATATTTGAAGAGCCTTGTCGGGTGACGTTCTCAATGAACCTGGCCAGGATGCTAAAGCTACTAAGCTACTAAGCTAATCTTAAACCAACTTCATACTTGTAACCCTCCCTCGAAATGCAGCAGCAAGACCTCTCTTATTAACCAAAAAGAATGAAGCCAACCACTGCATATCAGATCCTTGGGCACGAATGAAAGATTATATCATACCGTCTGCTGAAGCTGTCGGATTCGCCTCAGTGCTGAGCGATGTTGTTGTGGGTTGGCGATGCGCCGGTGACGCCTGTGCCTTCTCAGCTGGTTGCTGAGGTGCTGAACGCAGTCTGTCTCTGCCTGAGGTCGAACTTTGCCCTAGGAGTGGAAAAGAGAAGTTCAAGTTGAACAAGTGAACTTAAAATCGATTTAAAAAAGGCAAAACATGCTGTGGCGAGTCTACGGAAAGCCAAATGTCGTACAAACACACAAAATTTCAGTTTCACCCACCGTCATGCATGACATTAGGGGCATGTCACACACAAACACGAACGACCAGCTTGGAAGGCGATCACCAAGTGCCTACATCACAGATCTGTGATTGACCAAGTCAACTTTACATCATACACCTGTGGAGGTCTGCTTGCAGTTCCTTTTAAACGTGCATTGCCCGCTTTGATCTTCGGCATAGATTCCAGCGAGTCTATTTCCCCTTCCGCAATGCCAAGAACTGCGTGCCTCTCACGCAGTGATTTTAAGGTGAATGAGAAGTATCGCTTTCATTGGCTGGGAAGATAGTCGGCTATGTTCACGCCCACAACGGTGCAATCGCCCCTTTCAAACTGCTCTTGTCTGCAAAAACACCAAAAGAAAGAAAATTCCAAGCTAGATTTGAGTTGGACACAAAAATAGAGCCCCTCTAGTCTCAGCCAAGAACCAAATCTTGAAAACAGGGAGCGCCATCCTTCATCAGTGGGATGACACAGCTCACCACAGAAAACTACTAATTATCTGCATTACCTCACTTAGTCCACAGCTCTAGGAAGTGAACACAGCTTTACTCTCGTATGCTGAGAACACACGATGATTATCCACAAGCATCCGCCAGAAGATAAGGCCCGTGAGGCACTTCCCCTCATATTTTGTGTCCTGCATCGCTGCCTCTTTGACAATTTGAAGTCAGCACTTGCCTTTTGCCACATTCCTGGGAATGTTGTGAGAGTGTGGATGAAAAGGGTCTGTCTGAGCTTGCCCACAGGGCTGAACTTGGAAGTGGAAAAAGTGGAGTCGGTAAATTGATAAGGGGGGAGGAAGGGCGAGAATGTAAGATTACAGGTAGATGGAAAGAGAAGAGGAAAGAATTTTGAACAAAGAGTGAACTTTAAAACTATGCAATGGAATCTATGAACTCAAACAAATTTGACCATCATGTTGAAGATAAGATGCTCCTCTAAAGTTGCACAACATTTAAGGGCTTTGAATCGGGCATGAAGTCATTGAATCCCATGTGTGAGCATCAAAGGATTAATTCAAAGTGCGCTTTTCTTTTTCTTTGGATTTTTCACAACAAACACAAATAATTATGCTGTTCTCAAATGTTGGGAACGAAGACAGGACTCCCACTGGTAGGTTCGGGTGAAACAACTATGATTTTTTTTTTTTTTTTTGCTTTTAAGTGGCTCTATCGAAATATGCGACATGGCAGTGGAAAAAGAATAAAAATCTAAATCTGTACATACTGTATACACACCCTTGTAAGCCCAAACAACACAAATACACACATGAATAACTGCAGTAAATCTAAATTACAGAATGGTGTGGTCTAAATCTGCAACAATAGAGTTGCATAATAATTCATAAAGTGCTTAACCTCAGATTTTGTCATTGCCTGGTATTAACACTTGTGGAGTTATTTACAGTTAGTAAAAGCCCTTGAAGCAATCATAGAGACCTGTAATGGGTTTGTGTAAAAATAAAAAAAATGAATAAATAAATAAAAAAAAATAAAGGTTTTCTCACAGGTAGAGGAGGGTCAATGGGCGAGTGTCCAGTCGCCCCTTCGGCCTCGTATTTATAGAAGTCTAGTGGGGCGCAGAAATAGCCAGGCTGCACTTCGGAGCACTGTCGACCAATCAAATGGCTCCTGCAGTCACACTGTCCATTCTCCATCATGCACCTACAAAAAAAAAAAAAACAGATGATAATGCCAACACCCAAAACTCACACCTGCTCTCAGGGCATAGACTTTGGCGAAAATATACCTGTTGTTGATGGCTCCGCCAAAGTCACAATCACATTGTCTACAACCAGCCAGGTCATTACTGAGACCCCAATATTCAGGCTAGAAAGACAGATACAAACATTTGAACATTCTGACAGCTACATGACAAAGTACGAAAAGACTCCATTGAGATTCAAGAAGAACAACACAAGCTAACGAAAAGGCATTTGGATGACCAGTATTGAATGCAGCGACATTTTAAAGGCAATGGACAAGCACTAACCAGGCACTGGTTGCAGTAGCGACCAGTGACATATCTTTTACAGGAGCAGTCGCCGCTGATCTGATCACATGGGGCTCCCATCACAATGATGCCACGAGGATCACAGTTGCAAGCTGATGGCACACACAATAACAAGCAGTTATGAAAAGGTTCAATTGAAAAACAAAGCCAAATCTTCCTGGTGCAAACTGAATAAGAAAATGTATAATTTACTACTAATCTTCCAACAAAAAAAGCTGGCACACCAATTCTAAAAACAGTTTCTTCAGATCTTCTACTTAGTACAATTTCAATATACTTTAAAGAATAAAGTGAGTTGAGGGAAAAAAAAAATGTGTATACGCACGCTGGCAACCCAGGAGGTCATTTTGGCTGAGTCCAAAGTAACCCTCCTTGCAGTCGTCGCAGCGCAAACCTTTGACGTTGGCTTTGCAGCGACATTGTCCAGTGATCATGCCCATGTCTGGGTCAGTATGACTGTCACACACGCCACCCTCCATTGAGCCCACCGGGTCACAGTCACAGGCTGGCGGTCACACAAACAACGGAGAGCAGATGTCAAAGGGAAAATGATGGATGTGATCACATCCATCACGCACATCTCATCGAACTGAATAATATTCCTCATCATCAATATGCGCGCACCAAACTCATCAATTTAAAAACCTTTAAAATGCCTTCAAGCTTCAAACTAAACATCAATATTATTTGGACATTTAAAGTTTTTTTTTTCCTGAATGTATACAAGAAAATGTATCCAGTTCTTACAACATAAATTCCATGCTTGACTCACCAACACAAACCTGTGGGTCTCTAATATCCCTGTTTGGGTCTTGATAGTAGAAAGGTTTGCACATCTCACAGTTACGTCCCATGGTGTTGTGCAGACATTCATCACACACTCCTCCGCTGATGTTGCCCGTGGCCAGATAAACCGCCATGTCAAAGTGACATTGGTTTGAGTGGCCATTGCAGTTACACTCTGTAGAATACAACAAACGACGCGGTATTTTTAACCACATAAACAAAATGTGGCTCTCACTAGCCTGAAACAATAATCTGCAGAAACACACTTTATCATATCAGTTAGCTTTGATTGATTGTGTTTGAAGATTTAAATCAAAGTGAAGAATGTAACTTTAAATACACCAAGAAAATCTGAGTTGTACCTCTACAGGTGTGCGGGTTTTCCGCCTCAGCCGGTCTCCATGGCAGGTCATGGTGGAAATCTTGGCATCGCTCACAGTTCAGCCCCTCTGTGTTGTGTTTGCAAACGCACCGACCGTGGATCTGGCAAGATTGAAGAACATGCGACTATCGCTACATGTCGAACATGGCTCGACCATGTTATCCGTGACTAACTCTAACAAGCAATAAAACTACTACCAAGACAGAAATACATAGAACAGCACTCAGTTGAGCACAGACCAAACTAAATATGATCATGCTCATCTCAATAGATTGTGAGTTGATTGTTCAATTTTTATATATCCACTCACGTACCGTAACGGTTGTTCAGCAAAACAATCAGGTTCCATCAATAATAATGTCAGCTGAAATTAAACGGTTCACTTTCATTTTAATTACATTGAATCTATGAGAAAACTAAAGGGAAGAGATTCGATTTTGGGGCCATGATGAGTTCTTAAATATAGTCCAAAAACAGATCTGTGCTCGGCACACAAACTAACGAACTAAAGAACTCAGGAACAATGGCAACTGAGGAAACAAAAGCAAATCTTGGCAGAGGTAACAAAAGAATAACTGTAATCCCACCATGCCGTTCGCTCGTGCGTCAACTCCTGGCACTGGGGCGCACTCTGAAGCGTGTCCGTAACAGAAGCAGCTCCCTCTGACTACCAGCTCGTAGATGGCGTAGTAATATTTTTGGAGGACATCAGAGCGTCTGTCTAGAAGGTCGTCTCCCAGAGTGTTCAATTTTGTGAGGTTGATGCGCAGATTGGTGATGCGCAGGAGCTCTAGCAAAGACAAAAAAAAATCCACATTGTTTAGAGGAAAAATGAATACAGTGTATCTTACAGTGAAACCATTTTATCAAAACTATGGATGTTACAAAGAATGTTTGACAATATTGCGGATTTAGGAAGTGGCCAACAAGGCAGCTTAGTTACACACGTTAGTTGCACTTTTGCATGTTAAGGGGTTGTTGTTGTTTCGATACCTTGGATGTCCAAACTGTAGGGGTCTTTCACATGAATGGCAGGATCCAACACTTTATAAATGACCTTGGATAGGATGAAAAATAGAACAAGAGAGAATTTAATTCATTGGTGAGGTAAGAGAAAAAGCTATTTGTACATGGGTCTAATGATATTGTAGCTCCTGCCATGACAATCCTTGTACGAGAAACTGATTCAAAGGTCTTGTTAACACGAAGTGGCACTTTGACAGGTATTTTTGTCATTGAGGATGTACTTTGGAAGGAAGTTGGTCAAAAATTCTTCATTTATATTATTATTAATACTAATAATGCCAATAATAATAATAATAATAATAAAAATAATAATACTAATAAAAATAATAAAAATAATAAAATAATAATAATAATAATAACAAAAATAATAGAAATAATAAAAATAATACATTAATAATAATAATAATAAAAATAATGAAAAATAATAATAAAAAATAATAATAATAAAATTAATACAATTAATAAAATTAATAAAAAAAATAATAACATAATAATAATAATAATAATAATAATAATAAGCATCATCATAATCATCATAATAATAATCCTAATAATAAATGAGATGATACAGTCTAAATTCTCTAATAGCATAATTCTGTGAGACCGACGCCATCTTACCTCCCCATTGGTGGAGGGCTCAATGTCGGAGTAGCGTTCCTCGCAGATGATGTCGTTAATGTGATGCAAGCCATTTGAGGGGATACCGTGAAATGTCTTGGTGCAGTTTGAGGCAAAGTAGCGGTAGGGACGCCACGTACGTCCGAAATCAGCAGAACGCTCAATGATCATAGCTGCAGGGCGGAAAGTCTGTCGGGGGCAAACAGAAAAAGGTTGAAATTTGTCTGCACACTTTTAATTCGTCATATTGGAACTGAATATCCACACTTCTTAGTGTAGATTCATTGATAATCTGCCGCATTTCATTTAGAGCAACTGCACATTTTTAAAAAAATTAATATTAATTTGAATGCAAACACTCTGCCTTCAGAAAAAAATATTTGATTCTTACATTCATTGTCAACTAAAATCATTACTTTCACATTGATCACAGTATGCAAAATGGCGTTGGCGGTCGGTGGCAATTGATCACACTGATTGGCTGTTAGCTACCGAATTAGTGCATGAGATATATGTGCAAAAAACATTGTTGGATATTGCACAAAAGCAAAATAACAAGAAAAAAAAATGACACTATCTTGTAAATTAAGCGCAGCAAAATCATGCTTTTTATTTAGATTTGTTCTCCCTTTTACTATTGAGTGTATAGGGCAGGAGTGTGTTGGATTACAAAATTGGTGTGAATGATGTGCACAAGTGTGTATCACCAGTCTTCACAAAGGTGTTGTGTCAAAGGTATTTTGCAACCATTACTTTTTATTTAAAAAAAAATGGCAAACATTTAATCAGGGTATGATTTTATAACCACAAAAAAATATCTCTTCTAACTTCTTATATTTAAAATTATTATTTACAGTATACTTTGTACTATATATGTGGAATGTATGGTACTATGTCAGTCCACATACAATTTACAAACACAAGAAATAAACTATGTACAAGACTTGGAGCAAATTATTGGCATCGCGGCATCAAATAAAAGGTTGTAAAAACAAACTCATGCATGCAAGAGTGTGTACCTTGAACTTCATAATAAGATGAGTGAAGTGGAATTCTGCCTCCAGGTTTAGCCGAATGCTGACATTTTCCTCCCCTGTGGAGGGAACAACTGTCAGAAGTGCATCACTGAGGGCTAAACGGAAATGCTCTCTTAAGCGAGTGTTATTACTTACAGGAAGTACTTGAGAAACTATATGTAGCCATGGTTTTTGATACACTCTATACTTGAAACAGTGAAACTGTACACATACCATTAGCAGACTGCCACCACGTGTTGTCACCGTTGCTGTCCATGAGGTAGATCACATTCTCGATGCGGTGGCTGTTTCTGTGTCGGGACGGGTTATACGGATGCTGGGAGTTACACTCGAAACATTTGTCTGACTCCTGTTGAGGCGGGAAAAATACATCGGCACTCTTACGCAATGCAGTTGTCTATTATCAACGATACATGGTAAATATGCAGCGTCTGGAAAGAGTGTCAAGATTCTGGAGTACTGTATCTATCAACCAAAGTGTTCCTAAAGGTTGTAACAATCAAATTGCATTGCAAGTGTGCATCAATAGAAGAGGGGAAGGGAGGCCATGGGAAAGACACAAGGACGTGGAGCCTGCACGATGGTGTGTGGCCAAGGTTTATAATAAAACAGAGGTGCTTGGCAGGAGGGCCCAGGTGAATGATGCAAGTGGATGCGTGCAAGTGGAAAGGCTTCTCAGCAGTTGGAAACAAATAATGGGTCTGGAGAGAGCAAGGGGCATGGCGAGCTAGGCAGTAAAGGGGTGCGTTTGGAAAGGGGGGCCATGGAGAGGGGAGCTGAGTAAATGAGGCTGGCACAGAGAAGCACTGGAATCCGGCCAAGAGTTGCTTAATTAGGTTGGTGTCAGGAGTGATTAAGCTGAGAACATGACTGGTAAAGATGTAAAGGTTTAATGGCATTGCTTTGCATGTACATTGAATGTGGCTGGTGTCCAGCAATGCTCGATTTTGCGTGACAAGGCTCAAATGGCACCATTGGGATATGTGTCATGGCAACGTAAAAAGAGAAAAAAAAAAAAAAATTGGCAGTTATAAGAGTGGAATCAGGCTTCTCGCAAATGTGGATAAAAAACGAATGAATCAATGAAATTGTGCAACGTAAATTGTATAATTAGAGTAGATATATCGTACATGCTCATTTCTGCCTCCTCCTTGCTTGCTATTTCTTTTGTCCTCTTTTTGTTTCCCTGTGCATACTATTGGTCAGTCCGCACGTGTGGGTGTTTGTTTGTTTGTTTTTCCTCACAAATTATTGACCAAAATAAAGTGTTAAAATGGCTTGCTCTCTTTTATTACGCAATGTGAATGATCAAGCACCTATGTCATTTTTGGGTTGTCCCATTACGAGGTGACATCGGCGGTACGAGGATTCCGCCTGATGCCAGCGATATGCTGCATAGCGGTGTGTCAGTCATTAAATGAGGAAAATAATTGTAGCTGGAAGCTAGTGGGATAATGTGGAGGTTACGTTACGCTCACTTGAATCAACAATACATTGACATTTACACACAATGGCACAAGCAGGTTGCGTTATGCGCTCTGTCAATGTAAAAACTGATATTGGACGTGTTAATTGAAATGTGCGAGTTACACAATTAAAAAAAAAAAAACAAGATCAAGAATGATATTGTAATTGGACTCGGGCAGAGTAAAGCCAGCCTTGCATAGGAATGAGCGTGTTTTGCAAACTATGTGCATCACATTCTCCAGGACAAAACCGTCATCTGAAATACCCTTTGTTGAGTTAGAATTTGACATATCGGAGTCATTTTTTTTTTTAAATTCACTGGATACATAAGAAGTGGGGAGTAGAGTTGACGCTGGTTTACAAAGGCTTCCTTCTTTGAGACCCGTTACCTAGTCTCTAAAACAGCCAAAAATGTGTTTTGTTGTCTTGTTTAGTATATTAAACCGAAGCTAAGATGGGCCTCACGCGTTCTATTCTATATAATATAATGACGAAAAAAGTGATAAATTATTCCTACTACATAATAATGTAAAACTGTTGCAAAAGCTTAAAAAGAAAAAGAGACTAAGCTTGCAAAGTACTGCAAGTGTCAGGGTTCGCGAGTAGGCGGGAAGGGGGTGGACCCAAAAGGCGAGGAAGCAGGGAATGGTGTAACGTAAAGGGAATTTATTGAGTGGCTCAAATGAGGACAAAACAACGTGGCTGGGTGCAAAATAACAAAAGAAAACTAAACGTGACTAAACTGGTCAAAACAACGATGAACAAAGAACTGTGACAGAAACTAAGGAACAATGGCGAGGGGGAGAACAGGAGCATGAACGGGATCAGGGAGCGATAGAGACAGTCCGAAGGGCGTAGCGGGAGCAGCGATGTCGGGAATGAAGGGCAATGCACCGACAATGGGTCGTCGGAGTGAGGTGTTTAAATAGTCCAGTAATCCGGGAAGCAGATGGGCATCAGGTGTGTGAGGCTAACGGGGAACAGGTGCGTGGCTGGTGGGGAACGAGTGCTGAGGGGAAAACGCCCCACTCAGCTGAGAAAATAAACAAAACGAAGACATGGCAGGAAGGTGACAAATAATAACAAAAACACCTGACATGACCGACCCAGGTCATGACAGCAAGAATATGGGGTGTAAATTGTTACCAAAAAAAAAATGTGTGTCTGGTTCGTGGTTCATCCATCTTTCAGTAAAGTAGATGTGTAATTTTCCTTAATCGTTCTAGTTTAATCTGTCAATGCTTTCGAAAGAATGGGCTGCCTCAAATCAATTGCCCCTCGAAGGACTGAGAAAGTAGACGTGTCACTTAGGGAGTGTGGCTTTAAATCTCTCTCTCTCGCTCTTGCTCTCGACTCTGAGCTCTTATTCATGCGCAATTAGTCGAGGCTGGTCAACTTTCTGTTGACAAAAAAAAAAACACTGATGTAAATCCGATGTTGATTTCAAAAGCTTTACAGGAAAAGTGCCATTAAGTTTCCTCACGATATCAGCTCATTTCCACTCTGGCAACATTTCCCTGCTGTATATTAACTATGTCTTATTGCTGGTCGCGGGTGGTAGCGGACTCTGCAAACACTGCGTTGCCCTCTACCTGACCTGTCCTACCCTGAAATATACACAATAATAAAACACAATAAACACAATAGATCATGTGACGCGTGCAGCTTCACATTGAAGTATCAACTGCATGCACCACATGCACAGATCCGCATATTAATGTGTAATTTGGCTTAGTAATGAAGTATTGTCTCCATGAGTAATGAACAAGATAAAATGACTACTTGTGTTTTTCCAAATTTTGTGACGTAGCTTCCACAAATCGTAGCACCTCGCAAAATTTGCACGGTAGAGGAGGGCGTGGAGCAGTGCCTCATTTACTTGAGAATGGACCACCCTATCAAAATTTGCTGAGTTCAATAAGGCAATAAAAAGAGCCAATGTTGCGCCTTAATTTTTTTATACATGAGGAATTTTGAGGAAAGCATCTATTTTTGGAATCTGTCTTTGGGACCTTTTTAAAAGTCATCAACACAATTGGATTTAGATTTACAGCGGCCCCCGAAATGTACCACCTCTCCTCAAATGGAAATATGGAATCTGACCTTAACGGGAAATCATTCATGACAACCTTTTGTCACGCACGCATGATTGATGAACTCCTGGACATTTTAACACCTTAAGATAGTTGCTGACAAAGGTCCACACCTGGATTCGTGGTGTGACAGCTTGTCACCACATCCTGACCCCTAAAGTTGCGGCGGGCCTCTGGGATCACGTCAATCTCGCTCACCTGGAGGCATCGAGCTGCAAGTACGTACTTGTGGTGCAAACAGATGTATGTATACAAGCGCGCCCATGATGAACCCCGTCAAGCATCATTTATAGAAAGAAACAACTAAACTAAAGCTGCACACCGGAGGAACTTGAGAATTCTCATTCAGCAATTTTTATCCACATCTGATTGAGGGGCCACACAGGGGGAAAAAAAATAGCAGTTGAACCACATGAAGAGCAAAGTGTTAACCAAAAGGTGACAGTCAACAAAGAGGCCTTATATGTCGTGTTTGTCTATGTGTTTAACACATACTGAAAGGTTGAGCAGGTGGAAGCCCTGCTCATGTAAACCATTAAAAGAAATGGAGATGGACACGTGGAGATGGATAAAGCGACCAGCACATCAATTTTACTTTGCTTTGGTAACAGGTGATGAAAGAAAATGATGTAAAGGAAGTATGTTAAAAAAAAAAAATATGTAAGCAAGTGACCTGGAGATGGCTGACAATGCAGTAATGCTCTGGGCCGTCCAAGCCGCAAGTGGAGGTGGCGCTTAGGTTGACAGCCCGTCCAATCAAAAGGTTTCCTGTGGCAGGGTAGCAGCTCCCGTCCGTGCAGCCGTGCGGGCTTGATGGCAGGTCTTGTCCTGACACACTTGAGGCTGGAGATAGAGGATCATGAGTGAAGTCAAATATAAAGTGTGGCTTGGAAACCTTCTCATCACACTTCATTTGACAAAGAGCTATTTTCATCTGACCTATGAGACAGTTAAAAGAAACAAATTAACAATCGGGTCCACTCACTGGCAGAAGAATTAGTTTTGGTCTTTCAGGCCAGGCTGTGAAAATGTATTCTTTGTTTTGGTGCAAACTCATTACATTCCATTACATTTTGAAATTGTGTTTCACTGTCTTGAAAAAGCCGGGACAATGTCTATAATATTGGACACAGGCTGACATTCCAGAAAGTAATTGCTTTAATAGACTTCAGTGTGAAACAGCTCTTCTTCCCCTTTACTTTGAGCCATGTACACACTCGCTCTGCACCATTGAATCACTCACCGGTCTCATCAACAAGAGGGCGCAGCACAGTACATTTGGTAACGAACGGCAAAACAAAATAGCGAGGTGCAGAATTGCTATATAAACAGCAAATGAGAATGAGACAGCTGAGTGAAGTCGACAGTGATGTATGGGGTCTTTTCAACTTGTTGATCTAAAGAAAAACAACAGATCGGCAACACGTTGAGGCTTGCTAGCAAAGATTGGGACAGTTCAAAGTGTATTGTTGAGCTTCCCATTGACAAAAAAAAAAAAAGCATATGACTGATGGAAACTCTACCTCATATAGATTTTGATTATTGCGTAGCTATACAATACATTTTTGCAAAGTAGGCAGTGAAGGTTTGGCACATTTTACATGCGCTCAAGTTGTGCTGCTCGTGCATGATTTGCTACCGTATAATTTGAAAGTGAAATAAAAGTTCGACACGTTCCAACAATTTAAACTTGTTGGCAAGAAGCATTGCGGTGTGAAAAACAGAAACAACGCACATTTTAGAACACTTTCTTTCCTTTTGTTACCATTTTAAAATAACATTTAATAAAAAGTCTTTCCCTCTCTTTATTAAATGTCAAATCTATCCATCAAAACGTCCTTCAGACAAATGCCACACTATTTACTTTCTTTGAGAACAAGCCACAAATCTAGAACAAAAGTACCACTGGCCACTAAAAAAATTAATAAAAATAATCAGATTGTGTTCAAAAGTAGTTCTGGCCTTACCAAACTCATCCAAAATGATTACAGCTAATTCCGACCCATGTGGTCAAACATTTCTTATAGCCGGTCCCACATCACGTGACAGATCCTGTCAACGTTTTAAGTCTGTCATTGAGCAAGTCGTAGCTTCAGCTCCCCCCGACACATTTTCAACAGGATTAACGTCTGGGGACGGCTAGCCACCCCGTGACCTTCATGTGTTTCTTCTTGAGCCATTCTATTGTCGCGTTGCCTGTATGTTGTGGGTCAGTGTCATGCTGAAAGATCTACTGACAACCGCCCTTCACTCCTTTAAATAGCCTCATCCATCGGCACCTTGCCGCAAGTGTCCTCTATGCTAAGCAGAGAAACTGAAATTTCCTCTAATAGCGAACAAGCTTGGATTTTTTTTTTTGTTTGACTCAGAATTAACTTAAATCATTAAGCAAAAATGTTTTGTTTTTTCCTTCACAGAATGTAAAATTTAAAAATATAAATGTTTAACAATTTAACATAAGTGAGCTTTGAAGCTACATGGCTCAGTTGGCACGTATGTCTAACGCCACAGTGTGGCAATTTAAAAAATGTGCTTTTGGGAAACATACCTCGGGTCAAACGTTTCCAACATGTTGATGGTTCACTATTTACGCAATGTGTAATTTAGCACCATGACTGTGGGAATGTTAAGCACAAATGACTCTGTGATCACTTTCCACTGGTCTCCTTTCTTGGTCAACGGAAAACTGATTCCACTCACGTCTGCTTCTCAGTGGGAATTATCCATTATCCGATCGGCCTCTCTTTACGAGGGTCGCGGGCGTGCTGTAGACTATGCCAGCTGTCTTCGGGCAGTAGGCGGGGTACACCCTGAACTGGTTGCCAGCCAATCGCAGGGCACACAAAGACAAACAGCCATCCGTGCTCACAATCACACCTAGGGACAATTTTGAGTGTTCAATCAACCTACCATGGATGTTTTTAGGATGTGGGAGGAAACAGGAGTACCCGAAGAAACCCACCTAGCCACCGGGATAACATGCAAACTCCACACAGGAAGGCCGGAGCCCAGGATCGAACCTGCACATTTGAACTGTGAGGCAGATGTGCTAACCAGTCGACCACTGTGCCGCAAGTGGGATATAAAGAAAATTTTTTAAAAATTAGTCAGAGAGAGAGGAGAGGAGTTGAAAAGGCGACAAATATAATAATCAAATGGCAAAGTTGACAACAAATTCATTGAGAAAATCGATTCTTTTGAGTCTGAAGTTGCCAAGGCCGAAGAAAGCAAGACAAGGTCACGCCGATCGCATAAGCCACTGCAAGTTCTTGCCACAAGGCCAGACGATCAACCGACACGTCTGCAAATCCTGCAGCGTTAATAAGTGCACAAAAAGATGCGAGACTTGTGGCAGGACAACTCCTGGATGCTTCTGGAGAACATCGGTGTACTGGAGCAACCTCCCTACTCATTTTTTTTCTCCCTTTTTTTCAAGCTCAAGGGGGTCATGACAAGGGAGCTGTCGAGGCAGAATCCTTCCTGGAGTGCATTAAGGCGTGGCAGAGAAGGCTAGAAAAGTGTGTTAGACTCCAGCAGGATCACTTTGAAGAGAAACAATTGTTCTTTGGGTTTAAATTAGATCTTCTGTGACACCAGTCCTGGAACTTGACACTCATGTACAAAACCACAAACCTGGCCACTGAGAGTCCCAAAGAACTCAAGAAAAGGACCAAGCCTGTGAGAACAACAGGATCATTGACAGCTGGTTTACAAGTGTAGGATGAGGCAATACGACATACACACACGTATACCAAGAAGAGGAATGACAGGTAAACGCGCCCCTAGGCATCCAATTTCCCTCCGGTATCCAGCACTACGACAGGAATGTAGCGACAGGATGGAAAATGTTATTCATTAACGGAAACATTCCAGGTGTCAGTGCGGCCGTGAATGAATGCCGATGCACCTTTAAGAGCCTCTTTGCAACACTTTCTTTACATTTAAGCTTGCTGGAATGTAAACACTTGTGAAATTATCCATCAATTCATTCAATAGTTTATAACAGCCGTGTGGGCTGTGAACCAGAAATTCAAAATTTTGATTTATTATTTTTTTTTTTTTTTGCTGTAAATGATTTAGTAGACACTTACGGTGAGTTTAAGGCCGATTACATATTCAGGAACATAAAGTGTCAGTTACCTCGGTATATTACGAGCGCAGAAAAGCCAAACAGCAATACGAGACAGGAGTATTGCGCTTAATGCTCTTGTTTTAATTCAGATCAAGTCATGAAAACAAACCAGTGCCATAGAAGAAGTGATGTTTACTCACCCAGCATGAAGAGCATCAGATGCAAAGCCATGGTGGTCATCAGCACCACTGGACATGCAAAGAGCAGATGTACAATCTGGATCTGACAACAAACAGACAGAAACATACATTTCATCTTGCGCAAACAATATCATCGCAATTGCAGGTTTTAGATGCAGCATAGGCTCATCTTAGGAATCACATGTGTTTACATGCGCGGTAGAAGCCGTACTTTCACTGCTGCCAAGGCAGGCTAATTTTCATCATCAGCAAGGAGTACACCTTCATAGATTCCTACTTCGTGACGATTATTTAATTATTTACTGGAATTGACTGAACAATGACAGCAATGTTTAAGAAAATCGAAAAAGATTAAACTTTTTTCAGTACCTGCTGCTGAATTTTGGTGATTTCAATAAATGCAATGAAAACTTCGGGGTGTTATGTTTTAAATTCCTGAATTCAGTTTAGGTGCAGTACCTTGTATGGAGGAACTTTGACCTGCAAGTGGTCTTGAACCAGCGACCAAGGAAGGTGAATTTCTTAAATTCTGAACTACGACTCCCCCATGCTTAACAAACAAAATTGTGTTTTAATACTTTGTGATGTATTATTATTACATTACTAGATACAATTTACTTACTTATTTGGCACACAGCACAGCGAACTCTGTTAAGCTACTGTTACACACTTCCAGGTGAAATTTCATTTTCAACTGTCTTAGGTCAGATATCTTTCAAGGTCTTTTAACAAAGTGTTGAAGATTAGTTTGTTGTTAAAAAGCTGGAGATCTCAAAAGTAAACAATAATTGTGTACACTGTGGCCATCTGGTGCAAGATATCATCGTGGGGATGGCTCTATTTGCTCACTTGTTACAGAATGTGCATGAATAATCTTGGCAACGTAAAAATATTTTCACTGAATACTCAGTAAATTTGTCAGATTTCTTGAGCAATGCTACTCCTAAATGCAACCCACAGATGTAATGTCAGAGGTCAAGCAATGGTGGCCAACAGCTAAACACCACATACCGTAATGCTTTTATTATGCAAAAAAATAAAAAATAAATAAATATATTTTTTTTTTTAAATTACGGTACGCAAAATCTCATTTTGTTGGCGTGGGGCAGGCGTGGGCAAACTACAGCCCGGGGGCCCCTTGCGGCCCGTTAAACGTTTTAATCCGGCCCGCCGAACTTAAAAAAAAATTAAATGAATAGACCTTGTTAATGTTTTATTTTCAAAGACATATATATTGTTGGAATGCTTTTGTTCACTTTCATTTAAAATTAAATGTATTTTTCTTTCCTCCGAAGAGGTGAGGTTACCAAAACACTCCATCCATCTGCTCCTGGTCCAGCCACTCTGTCGAATTTTAGAACCCATTGTAGTCCGCCAATCAAAAAGTTTGGCGAGGGGCAAGAAGACCTTTTTTTTTTTTAAATCGATGGATTCTGACAAAACATAAAAATACCAGTTTTTTTTTCCTCACTATCTGTAAAATTGTCCTAATGGGCTGCTGTCATGCACAGCATTGGAGTGGAGTACAACTGGGCTATGAGTTATGAGTAAAGGGCCTCTTGTATGCACAGGCTCAGCAAACACAGGGGCGTCCACCCTGAACGGGACAGAATATGTGTGTGCATGTGTGGAAACACAAAATGACAGGCGAGAACAAGCATGTTTCACATCACACACCAATGTGACCTCTAAGACAAATAATTGTGGCAACAGGAATGCCAACAAGAAAGAATAAACGACACGAAAGAGAGTTTACTAAATTGGAAGAGCACTTTGTTGTCAGATGATTGACTCGACATGTCCACACTGTCTCAATTATTTTTAAATGATCTTATCTGTAATGACTTAGAATATCCATATTCGCACTTGGAGCATATGCCATTCCTTGGATATCGCGGAACTATGCCCCCTAGTGGCAGTGCGTGATATAGCGATGATGTTAGAGCAATATGATTGGACAAAGGTGACCAGAGGTTACTCTTTTTCTGCCTACAAATGTCACCTTCAAAAAGTACAATATTTGGGCCTGCTTTGTTGTTAGCGTGATGTCAATGGAATATAGACACTAGCTTTGGTGTGCTGACGCTCATTTAATCTCATGCGAAAATCGCTATCCTTGTAACTTGCTGTCCAAGGGAGAAGCTATCTGATTTTGATGACGATCTTGATAATGTTCCAGAGGCCAGCGCATATTTTCACAGTTTGATTCACTATGGAATCAATGAAAGCGTCCAACCCTCAGAATGTCACCACTGTTCTGAACCAGGAAGTACCCAGCGAGCAAGCAAAAAGATGGACATACAAACACATCTTGCTTTCCACTTTTGTTCGGATTGGGTGTTAGTCTATTCTAATTACATATACACACACACGTCTATATATATATATATATATATATATATATATATATATATATATAAATATATAGACATTTTTGCATCACTTCTTCCCAAATAAAATCAAACAAATCCAATACATACAAACAAGAGGTCGCAGTAATGTAAAAGGCTTATCTCAGCACTGATGAAAAATCAGGTCAATCTTTGATGTTACACAAATACAGTCAGCACTACTGCACCCTTGTTACAATTTAACCAACTGTGCAGTGAACAGTTGTAGTTACAGTTTAGCTCAAGTGGTGATGCTTCACCTTCAACCTGTACTAACGGCACAAGAGCATTAAAAAAAATAAGCAGTGAAACATTAAAACAAGTCATCATGAGAGCTCTCAAGTGATCCATACTCACGTTTGGTCTCCTCACAATTTTGAACCATTCACTCAAAATGTCTTTGAATGCCAGTCTCTGCCATGCACAGCCCAATGTGTGTGTTTACGCGTGCATGCGCATGTGATGCAGCAGAAAGTGTAAAACAAACTTGAGGGTGCTACCGGCGCCGGCGGTGGTGTAAAAACAGAGGGAAAACTTAGGGCCAATCGGGAGACCCGAGTGCTCGTTTCTCTCCGCCCTCCGGCTCACCCTCACTGGTTTTCTCCGGCCGGCTGCCTCGTCACTGGGGCACTGGGGTGAATGGACAGCTATTATTATTCTAATTGCACTGTCACTCTGAGGGCCACTGGTTGAAAGAGGGGAACGGTCTCCAGGCTGTTGGAATGCACCACCCCTTTCTTTTGGACTTGCAGGGAGAGTGAAGAGGCATGGGAGGTAGAGCGCAGGCCAGAGAGGCCAGAGAGAGAACGAGAGAGAGAGTGAGAATGACTAGAGAGGACTGGTATGGACAAAAGGGTCATTTAGACAATGTCTGTACGTATGGTGGAATTTTTCAAGTGTCCAGATATTTATTTTCTCCTTATAAAAATGTTTTTACCATATTGCCATTTTAATTGCTTGCAAGTCTGAAGTAAGTGATTTTCGGAAAGAGGCATAATGACAACATTGATAAACGTAAGGAAGGAATACATGTTCAGAATGTGGAAAGGTTATGAGATTTTTCATTCTATTTAGTTTTTATTTCATTTCCACTTTTCTTTTTTAAATTAATTTGCTTTTAAAACGTTTTTAGAGCAAGTTTGTTGAATTTTATTTCTTTTCATATATTGAAAATACTTCATTTTAGTGAGTTTTTTCTTAGTTTTAGTCTTAGTTCTTTTAAATATATGGAGTATTTGTCTCGCGCAAAATTTAAAAAAAAAAAAAAAGAGCTACACACGCCGACTGGATGTAACAAAAAAAAAATAACGACTCGACGTGGAAAATCTATTTCGATATGATGAACTGAATTAAAGTGTTGCATATTAAAATCGTTATCACCCATGAATTGTATCGCAACCCAAATGGTAGGTATCTAAATGTCTTTTATGAGAGATGTAAACGTGAAATAAATCGGTTTGTTGTTGTCCCATTGCATTTTAATAAACATGACAAAAGCTGAACCCCTACCATATTGAATCGAATCATAATCTTACTGGATATACCCAAATTCAATTGAATTTGAATTTTTAAATCATTACAACCTTGAATCAGATCATATCTCATGTAGCAAGAATCATATTGAAGGGTAAGATGCACACCCCTACGGCATATGCACCAAAATATGCACCAGTATTCAGGAGTCAGTTCATATTTATTCCAAAGACCATGTGCCACCTGACTAATTTAACATATATCAATTGTGTTCTCTTTACATAATCCTACCTAACAAACTAACAACAACTCAAAAATAGCCTCCTCCTCAAAAAAAAAAAAAAAAATCAACACAATAATAACACTGCTACATTTTTTATAAACAATAGCTCATTGGTCGGGGTAATGGTGCTTTATGGTGCACATTATGACATTATACAAAATAACAAAAAGAGAAGCTCTCCCATCTGAAAGTATATGATAGAGAGAAAAATATCTGCTTTTAAAAATGCACCTGCTTGTGTGGTCGTGGCCTTGGCATATGTGCACAGCATAGTCATAATTACAATGTCAAGAAGAGCTGTTGCGAACACACCTTGGACGTTATCCAGGAACTTTGAAGGTCAAAAGACTGGAGGGGGACGAGGGGGGGGGGGCGGCAGGGACGAGAAGAGACAACACAAAGAGACGAGCGTAGGAGGAAGTGTAACGGTGTCTGCCAGTGTGGGTAATGTGCATGCATGTGTGTGATTGGGGCCAGCCAACAAAACAACAAGTGCACGAGAGAACAAAGCAGCTTTCACATTCACAGCGGCCCGCTGATGTGACCTTCAGCTTCTGTTAAAGGAGGAGATGGCGAGGCAGCGAGAGCAGAAAGTGGAGAGGTTTCCCACTTCAGTGAAATGCTCAAAAATTCAACACTTGGCAATTATCGGAGTACATTAGAAGACATAGGATTATTATTATAATGAAGTTTTTTCACAAATTCATATGGGAAAAGTTTTTTGTGGAAAAATTCATATTTTGTTCGGGTGTTTAGGAATATAGGAGGTTCCTCTCTTGACCATTATTTATTACATACCGTGGTTTATGAGTACCACCAATTTAGGATTTCACGAGATACGGGCCTTTGCATGGCCAGTTTTTTCTTTTTTTGGATTAACCCTAATCATAACCCTTGCAAGATAAAACTAAAATGAATTACTTTTCATTAATTATTGAGCTTCAGCTAAGCCCCCCCTTGATTGACACAAAAAAAAAATCACTAAACGGTGGCCAAATGGGACATACAGTCAAACATACAAATTCAAAATGAAAACACTAGCAAGGAGCATGCAGGCGCTCACTGAATTTACCGAATGGTAAATAGGCAACTGGAGTAAGCGTCAACGCTCCTGAAGTCACTCAGGAGGCCATGCCTTTACAACGCACACATCAACACATGAATATGACAGCGCGTGTCAGTTTAGTTATACTTAATATAAACAGCATGATTTAGGCTTTGCGTTATCACTATTTCGGAGCCGATTACCGTTCAGCAAAACAATAACCGATCACCAATCCGATCAGAAGATGAACCAATGCATCCAATCTATTAAAACAACTTGTTTACAGTTCAGTCATTATAAGTCACATGAAAGCAGATTTGCGATATGAATAATTTGCACTATGAGATGGACACAGATTAAATTTTGTAAGTCAATGTACTTGTCTTCATCCAAGGCTGGATGATTATTCACTTTTATCGGTGCATTCATTTATTCATTTGTCAGGATGATGTTTTTTGATCAACTTTTTTAGTGGCTTCCATATTTCAAAGCCTATCTCCCAAAATGTGCACTACTTGATTCAACAATATGGCTGCAAACAGCATATCCAATTTACAAAAGAAGAGTCAGTGTTGCTAAATTGATAAGTCCTTGTTAAACTCTTCCTACCCGCCTCACAACTAATTTTCTAAAAACCAACTCGCTAATGCCTGCCAAGAAACACACAATAAACAGAATGTTTTCACATTAGTTTGCTTATATAAATCATATAAATACACTTTTATCACCTTTAATGGGTGTGCATGTTGTATTCATCAGACAAAATGATAAAGATGAAATTAACTTTTAGCTTCTAACAATTCCATCAGCATCACAAAGTAATAACTACACCTGACTAACCCAAAAACGGAGCCTGCCAAATACCCAACGGTTACATCAAGAGGAGATAAGGAGAGGCCAGTAGAAAGTTCATGGCGCCTCTACAAAGTCTGTGCGGAGGCGAGACAAAGCCAAGGAATCTCGGAACTCCAGCCCAAACAATCCCAGGCTCCCATATAATAAAAACATGATAAGCCTTCCTCTGTGCGCTTGTACCTGTATGAACTTGTGTACGCATCAAATCAAGGTCTGAGCACTGGAGCTGGCAGTAATGTAAAGGTGAAGATGTCAAAGAAGCCTGAATGGTAAAAGTGTTGTAAAAAGTGGCACGCCGAGAACCGGGACCAGATCATTGTAATGAGCTCGTGGAGGAAGTCTGCTGTACTTATGGAACAATGCCAACCGAGTCTCTGTGTGTGGCAGTCAGAAATAGCGTAAGGCATTAAAACTTAAATGCACAGTAATGTAATTGATTGCAACAAGACAAAAACTGACTCACACAGGAAGCCACCGATTTCATCTTCATTCTGTCGACAATATGAAGCAAAAAAAAAAAAAAAACTCAGGTGTGTCCAAGTGTTCAGGTTAAAAAGTAACCCACCGCAGGGTGTGCCAGGTTAGGTCTATAGCTGAGCATGTGACCGAGACAAAGAGCATAGAACCGTAAAGTGATAGCACTGTGAAACTGTGAATACTGCACAACAGATCTGAGCAAAACACAAAGGATGAGCTAGTTTGTATGAGCTTGGTAAACTGTTCCACGTTTGTAATTTTTGCGTAACTGAATTTGAACATGTCTATTTACGCGACAAGTCGCTCAAATTTTCTTTTCGCTAAATGTGTTTGTATCGTTTGCAATATTTTGATAGTTTTTTTTTCTTTAATGTATTTTTTTTCTTTAATTTTAAAAAATGAATGAGTAAAAGATAACTCGGAGAAAAGCCAAAATTAAATCAATACATGATAAAATTGACATTTCATAGACATAAGATAAACAAATTTAAATTTTATTATGGCTTTGTTCAGGCGCCTGAGAATATTACAGACGCTGTAATTAGTTTGCGCTCATTAAGTTGTCAGTTGTCTGGAAACTTGATTTCCAGACTGAATGAAAGGAGAGAAATATGCAAGAGGCGACACAGACATGAAAAAGACAGAAATGAATCTGATTGATATCAGGAGGTATGATTATGGGTCTCTCAGCCTGCACACACAAGCTCCCAAGTGATACGTATAGAACACTCACTGCGGCGACCCCTGATGAAAAAACGAGTAAGCCGAAAGTTAAGCAACAACACACACACACACACACGCACACACACTACATTTTGGCCATAGAAACAAAAATACATGTTCTAAGTAATGTATACCTAGAGTATACGGCAAAATACTACATTGTCAACTCAAACAACATTTTAATGGAATGTGTAATGCTCTCATCGAATGTTCTGAACTCCTGCTCTGATGCTAATGTATTGAACAGAATAAATGTTTCCTGGAAAGTGACATAATTCCAATTCTGTGATTCTCCGTTGTTCTTCTTTGGGCTGCAAATATTTGAGACTAAATCAACAGCACCTCTGCTGGTTGCAGCCAAGTACTGCATGTTCCATGTTGCCTTACGGGTATTTGCTTCAGCAACAATTAAATGCCCAAAATGGCCCGAAGTCCTAATGATCATTGAATTGATAACTACGCAAGCTGTTAGTAATAGCAACCAACTGGCTAGCATAAATGATATATGCATTCTCCCTTTTTATCAAATTAAGTCATTATTTCATTCTCTATGTTTTACATTTGATTGACACTTGATTATGTTAAAAGAAATTAGGCACATCAGGTGCATGTTTAGTAATTATGGTATACATTCAAGTGCAAATGTACCAAGGAAAAGAATCACTAATCACTCTCTCCTACTCCACAATTGAAAGTTTTGAGCTACTCGTGGATCCTCTTAACCCTTCAGGTTAGGGTTGATCTCAGCAGCAGGGTGCAGGGCCAGGTCCTTGAGCTGATTAAAGCTAGACTAAGCCTCCAAAGGCCCCTGGGAACATGCACCTCCAAACACACACACACACACACACATTAAAAAGGCCAAAAGAAACACTATGAGAATAAAGGCATAGCATTTTCAGACTAAAGTTAAAATATTATTATAAAATGTATACAATGAAAATGGCATTAACTCATTTGCAATTTTACAAAAATAATATAGGTAAAAAAATATTAAGAAACATTTTTTTCTGAACAAAAAAACTTTCTTCAGTTAATATCTAAATAAAATATCAAATCAGTCAACATTATAAAACATTTATTTTAAGGAATATTAATTTCAGATGCTGGTGTCAGACTATTTATAGTTGTGTGAAAATTTTGACATCGCATTGTGAAATAACAACTCCAACTATAGTCGTTCTCGTACCGATTTTCTTCCACATTTCCACACCATGACTTTTTTTTTCTCATTAGTATTAAAATGTTATCCTTTGGACTTGTTTATTCTTATCATGTGCTGTCAGTCTATGTAGAAAACCTGAAAAAGTTAGCATGTTGAATTTAGAGGAACTTATTAAGTTACATCTTGGAACAAGAAACGCACTCTCATTCTTTTCTTGTTAAAGGAGAAAATCTGAGCCTCCTCTATCCATTAATCTGTGCTGCTGGTAATCTGGCAGGAATGTGTATCCAAAAAAAAAAAAAAAACTGCCTTGCAGCCACGAATCAACCACCAAGCAGGTATTAGGCTCACATAAATCATGGAAAATCTCACTCACCCACCCCAACTCTCACCTCACACTTGCCATTGATTGGTCAAAATGAAGGCAAAGTGTCATAGGACATGAGGGCTGTTTATAGTCCCTCTAATTTGTATTTATAAATTAAAGGGACAGCTCTTAATATGACTCGCATCCACAATGATACACCAACTACAATCGCAATAATTCTAAGAACACAGTTGAACATTATATGAAAATCTCCCTGACAGTGTCAATCACAAGTCAGTCTTGTTATCTTTCTAAATGCTCTTTGCATTGTAAGATAAGATAAACTTTATTCATCCCGCAGTGGGCAATTCGGAAATTTACACTAGACCATATAAAATTGTCCATCCATTTTTTGTACTACTTCGGGGTGAACCCTGGACTGGTCACCAGTAATTTGCAAGACATATATAGTTTAGACCACATGTGTCAAACTCAAGGCCCGGGGGCCAGATGTGGCCCGCAACCTCATTTTATGTGGCCCGCAAAGGGCAAATCATCTGCATCAACTTCCTGTTTCTAGCATATTTTCTTCACTTTTAACAATACTGAGATATGAGATGTTGCCATTTATTTGTTACCAATCCTCCCCTTTTATAATAAATTGAAAAATTGTTGAACAATTACTTACTAGCTTCTGATTTCAAAACTGGCTTTCCAATCAATTTATATGGGTTCACAGTCATACCGGCCCTCTGAGGGAAACCACAACTACGATGTGGCCCGTCCACAAAAATGAGTTTGACACCCCTGGTTTAGACTAACAGCCTCCCTTCCTCTCATTCATATTTACACCTGTGGGCAATTTTGACTTTTCAATGAACCTAACATGCATGTTTATAGAGCCGCCAAGACAGAGTACCTGGAGAAAATCCACACAAGTAGGAGGACAACATGCAAACTCAACACAGGAAGGCATGAGACGGCATTCGAACCCTCAACCTCAGAACTGAGGCAAACGTGCTAACTACTCATTTAATGTGCTGCCCTCATTGGATTATTTTTACAAATAAATTACTAATATTTAGATTGGTATAATACTAAATTAAAAAAAATATTTAATTCACATGACTCCAACACAAATTAACTAGAAAAATATAGGACAAATAAAAATAGCAGGTGTTCCTAATAATATGACCAATGGCGCTATTGAAATTTTTAACGGCCATACTGATTTTTTTTTTACTTCACGAGTTGTACCTTTAAAGCTAAATTAGTTAACGTTCACCACAAAAAAAATATTTTATTTTCATATAAAGTTTTGACCAGTTGCAACAAGTCGCAGCAAGCACGCTAAATAATTTAGCCCACAACAACGTAAGGTACGCTAAAACTCCATAAAAACTAAACAAAGAAGTTTAATATATTGGTTAGGCGTTATGGCATACATACACGAATAGAACAGTAGATACTAAGCCACCTTAAATAATAACATTGACATCATTGTTAACTTCAAAATAGCACTTGAAAATGGGTCATTTTATGTCGCAGGTTTTGAATGAAACACTCATTTTAGCTCTCACCTGAGCTCTGCTTTTCCACGAACGTTTCGTTGCTGGCTCTCCTACGTTCTCTCCCACACTTTCCCTGCGGGAGCTCCGTGTCTGGACTACAGCGACTAAGCACGGCAGCGGCCGGCGGAAGGGGGTGTAGGGGGGGGATTCCCGACGTTGGCCGGCTGCAGTGTGCAGTATGCTGGGAGAGAGGCACAGGTTGGCGCCGTGAGGTGGTGAACTCCTCCCAATGTCATGAGGCCACGCCCACTGCTTCAGGTAAAGATTACTCATACTGTACTCCTGTTTCCGAAATGTTTTGGGTCGAGCAGAAGGAAAGCCCTGCACTTCTTTCTTTTCTTTTCTTCACAAGTGAAAGAGCAAATGAAAATGACACATATATGTTCATATATGTTTATTCTGTACTGTACATATGCATCAGAAATTTATTAAAGAAATCACACTGCCATTGAATCTGGACAATTTGAGGGATTAGAGACCAGTTTCGGTCATGAATCTGAGCCATTATAAGAGGTCCATTATGACGGTCAAAAACAGAAATGTACTGTTACAGTCTTGTTGACAGTGACGTCACGCATCCCACAATGCATTGCGCTAAAAGTGAACAACACCATATTGGCAGGATAGAATATGATAAAAACAAACAGCAAATCAAAATTTTCCAATTTGAGTCAGAATGATCATAGCATATAGATGTATAATGTGGCACAGTCAACAATCCTCAAACTGTTTTTTGATCAGGCATTCCTTTGAGGGTTGATGCGCAGCGTCTAAGCAAGGTGAAAGGCTATTCTCTGAAATGTATGAGAAGTGAATATTGCTTTGTAATCATAGACAGCACTACAGTTACATACCATAAGTGTCCTCCATTTACCATTTTGATCAAATTAGATTTTTTTATCTTTTGGGTTATGATGTGTGTTTTGGCAAAAGCACAATGAGTAACCCATTGGAGTTGATTCAGTCATGTTGAACAAAAAGGCCCGTGAAAAGCGAAGAAAAATTGCAATTTCAAAACAGATTTGTCAAAATCAAAAGATATTTTTTAAAAGAAAACCTTAAGTCCACTCATCTGTTTTAGTGAGCCACACAAAGCGATGCAGCGGACCAGATTTGGCCCCAGGGCCTTATGTTTGACACCTGTGATTTACAGTCTTCAATAACCAAGCATGTATGTTATTGGAATGTGGGAAGCAGCTGAAGCTAAATCATGCAAGCATACGAGAAACGGTCAAAGTCCACGCAGGAGGGCCTGAGCCAAGATTCTAACTCAGGACCTCTCGACTGTGAGGCATACTTGCTCACCACTAGGTTACAGTACTTGTAGATTTTATTATTGCAATTGTCCACATTAGGGTCAAAGTGATATGAAAAACAGATTAAGATAAAATTACATGACTAAAATTGAACTGAAAAGTCAGGGGGGGGAGTTCCTCTTTTGCAATATTTCGTATTTGTGTCATGTGTGTCATCATCCACACCGCTTGTAACAATACATTTTAAGAGAAACCGGAATAAAAAACATAATAAAATAAAATGTATTGTCATAGAGAAATGCAGAGAAATGGCAAGTAATGAGGTCGACTGGGCGGGACAAATGTGTCATCCACATTATGGCAGATGAATGTACCTTGACCGACCCGTATAGTCGCCTTGAATGGTTAAGCCGCAGACATTACTCGAAAGTAAAATCTATCATTTTATTGTGTGAAAGTAACAGTTATAACATAATGACATGTTAAAACATCAAGGTTCCACTTGAGCATGATCTTAAATGCGTCATTCAAGGTTTTGCCAGCCATGCCTCATCTATTTGCCATCAGGTGGATCCACCAGTTGGCTTGCACGGTCCAGCCCAGCTGCTCACACTTAGCAATCTGCTGGAGGAAATGCTCCTTGGCCTCGGCCTCACTCTTGTCCTCCTGCAGCGCCTCCCGCAGGTAGTGCATGTCCTCTTCAGCGCTCAGCTCAGGCATGCCCGAGAGGAGCATGAGGGAGAACAAGGTGACCAGCAGCCGAGAGTGTGCGCGAAGAGCAAGATATGCCTGCGTGCACACATTCTGTTAAAATAAAATAGACAATGATCACATTAGTCTCCACACAAATTGTCAAATTACGTTTACTTTTGAGAGGTTAGGATTTTCTGTTAAAGACAATTTAATGAACCAACTGTGCTAATTTTTGGAAACAGAAAAGTCCATTTAGAGCAGTGGCACCCATCTATGGGGAGGAGAAACGGCTAAATGAGACAACCGAAAAGTCTTCAAAAACTTCAAACTTAAAAAAAAATCAACATTAATTCAAGACACAATAATCAAGGCCACTCGGTGTAATATTGGGTGACGGCCTCAAAAATTAAGTAATGATTGTGCATTCGGTGTAATGGTGTTGTTATGTGCTGATCTGTCAAAATATTGCCCCACGCAAACTGGGCCATTGAGCAAAATAAAGTTAAGCAAAAATGATTTTTGTCGAAACTGTAAAAAAATGTAGTCTTTCAAGAGGCTAACAATCATTTTTGTAAACCATTTAGACTTGTTGGCGGTTCTAAATTACACGTTATATTTAACTAAAGATGATATTGAGTTTTCAATGACAACTTTTTTTTCCAGTCTTTATAATCGTGTACAATCAATTACTTTTGAACTTCGAAGAAAATTTTGTTTCCATTGAACCCATGTAAAAGTTCTTTTTTTCTTTAACTCAAAGACAATTTAAGCTGTTCATTGATCCATTATCGGGAAGACTGAAGATAATTTAGTGTTCCATGAAGCTAACATATATATTTGTGTAGACCAAAGACAATATGGAGTCTTCATGAAGTTATTGACAATCACAACCTGTTTCTGTCATCATTAAAGACAATTCTCAAGTTGTATTTGTTTAATAGTCTATGATTGTTAATTTTTTTTTAATAAACATAGAAGACGATGAGTCTTCTATGAAACAAACCAATGTGTTTTGGGGTATAATGAAGATAATTTTGACTTTTCAACTGACTTAACGCAGATTTTTGGTTAACACTGAATACAATTTAGATTATTTAAAGAACATTCCATAAATATTGATAGGCACTTTTGTAGCGTAAAAACGCAAATGTTTCACTGGCTTAATTTAGATTAACGAAACAGTTTCTACAGTATTAATGTATGCACTACATTGTTAGTTTGTGCTCAATGCGCAAATTCAGGTGTTACTGGAAGAAGAAAAGCGTCTCCTTACCCGGAAACACTGAAAGTAGAGGCTGTTGCCACCTTTGACCCTCCCCATGACATACAGAAAGTCCGGCGTTAGGACAAATGGCACGCGCTCCCTGCTCACGCCGAGGAAATGCTTCCTGTTACCCAAGATGTGGCCAAAGTCGATGTGGAACAAATTGCCTAAATCGCATAAGAGCAATGTTTGTTTATATACGCCAACGATTCCTCGCATTACATGAAACATGACACTTGGATTCCAGTCTTTGGTATAGCGTGATAAAAATATTGTTACAGTACGTCATACCTTGATCTGTGACCATAATGTTGTCATTGTGACGATCCCCAATGCCTAGCACGTATGTAGCCACACAATAGCCGGCACAGGACTTGACAAATCGCTCTACAGTCTTGAAGTGCTGTACAACAGAAAATATGAAAACTGTATTACTAAAACATGGACTATAGAAAAGCATCATCAAACCAAAATGCATTTAGCGTTTTAGCTAGCGCTGATTTCAATCATTACTTACAATCTCCTGGAGAGAACACTTGGATTTGAGCCATTCAAAGAGAGCGTCATTCCTGAAGAAGCCATTTGTTCCTCCGTGGCTCTTCTGAACTGCAGCGATAGTTGCCGCATCCCGGACAATCTCGATCATGCCTAATAATACATGGCGATTTCATTCATTAGTGGTATCCTTTCCTTTGCTTACAGTCAGTGTGATAGAATGACTAGAATTTGAAATTACATTAAAAAAAAGATCATAATTGACCAATTCTTTACGATAAGTTAAAAATAATGGTTTTAGATATGACACCTGTGTCCCACTTCTCCCATGAAGTTAATCATAGCGCCGTTGGTATCAGAAGCTAATGCTGCCATTTCACCCACCACTTTTTAAAGGAGGAGCCATATATTGTATGTTTGATTGCATTATCACTTGTGGAGGCAGCACTTCATCGCCAAGCAGCTAAATTACACTCGCCTACCCCAATGTCGATTATTAGAACATTGTTAGCAGAACCTGATCCTGGGAACACGGTTAGCTAACACTCCAGTGCAACGCTGCTAAATTTGAAGCTTTGACTTGATTGTGCATCAGCAGCCATCTTTGGAGTTGTTTGTTCACTCTGGAATTTCATCTAGCCTGGCTGCCAAATCAGAAATTAGAAATTCAGTTGGGTGGTGGTTATTATATTAATTACAGAAGTACAGAAGAGATTCCTCATGAACCAAGTTTCAGAAATAGTCAGATTTAGGGTTTTGGACGAGCTCTGGCCACCTAATTATTTGATTCTTAGAAGTGAAAATCTTGGTAAAATATCATCTGTGGCAGGACTTGCACAACTATATGATTACCTATATTGTGTCCTGTGGAGATGCAGCCGTAAGGGACAAGGTTAAGGTGCAGAGACTGCTCTTGCCAGATTGAATCCATCACTGCCAAAGTCTAAATAGAGACACAGATTTATCCAGATGGGAAATACATTGCCCCACATGAAGAGAAACTCAAATAGTGGTGTTCTTATCCGCAACTGCTTGTTTATCTGGAGAGAGGCAGTAGATGATGCGACCAATGACTGTCTCACTTTTTTTCAAACTTACAAATGTGCCTCACCTGAATCACCAGCATATCCTGTCTGAGGTCATCCCCCTGTTTGAAAATGATCCCAACAGGTGTAGCAGAGGTGGGTGATGGCATTGGCGAAAACTCCAACCACAATGGTTTCTTCTTTGACGCCATCACCTTGCATTTTTCCAGCTGCATAATAAGGAAAATGAGGAAAAATTGTTCTATCAGAGGCGATAAAAATACAGCAAAGTACCCAGACATTTTTTTAAACTTCAGTAAACAACAGAAAATGCACAGGCGTTGTTCACTAGAGGTATAATTATTTAATAAATAAAAAATGCCAATGCTGGTCAATGGCAAAATGACAAGGTTACCGGAATTTAAATTGCTCGCATGTAATTAGTTACACTCATGGCTCACCATGGCGTTTTCAATTTAAATCAAGGAACAGCCACTTTTAACATGAAAACACACAAGTAGACCATAAAGATGCTTGCCAAAATCTGTCCGACTTTGACCCGGGGATCCAAAGGCAGCAGGAATTCAGTGGGCAATCGGCTTTCCTGAAGAAATTCTTGAAGCTTTAGTGAAGCTGTAATGAAAGAAACTTTAAAAGTGTCTGCTGAGGAAATTATACTGACAATGCTAGCCCTGATGTGTCTCAGTGAATATGCTGATGGCACGTCAGACGGTGGACCGTTCACAAATCTCTAGCAGCAGATGTTTCCATCCATTGATTTTCTAGCATTTGTCCTCATTATAGTGACTGGTGAGCGAACGCCAATTCCATCTGACTTTGGGCAAGAGGTGGGGTACAGCCTGGGCTGGTTGGCACCCAATCATAGAGCATGGAACGTAACGCACGGACCGCAGCGCTTGAAAATGTATTAATTTGATACAGGTGCAAGCAGACTTTGCACACCGGTCATATGTGTGGTGGATATCATTGCGTTTCATTCATAAATACGACCTGTGTACTAGGTTCCCCTAGTCTCTAAACAAGCTGTGCAGCTCAGCTTCTGACTCGTGCATTGACACGAATTGAGGTCTCACATGACCCACACATCCAATGTTACTCACGCTTCAATTGTTTTGTGTGACTTTAGAGCAGGGGTCTCCAAGTCGTGAGCCCCTACCAGCCTGTTGTATATGTAACACTGCGCCAACACACCTTGTTCAAATGATCAGCTCATCAGCAAATTTTTCACAAGCCTGATAACGATCTTGATCATTTGAATCAAATGTGTTGGAACAGGGTAACATATAAAACAGGCTGGATAGGGGTTCACGAGGAACTTGGAGACCCCTGCTTCAGGGTCTAATTTCACCAGTCTAAAACAATCTAGCGCCGCACCTGAAGGTAGGAGGTCCCTTTTTTCAGAGTAGGCCTTCTTAATCATGACTGCAGCCTCCTGAAAAACATTCACAGCCTGCACCTGTTGAACAAAACCATCCAGCATGGCCTGTCCACAACCCAGCAAGTAGGCCTCCAGAATCACCGCCATACGTTGCCGAAAATACGGGCAGGACGTTACCTCGCCTCGCACATACCAGAAGAAGAAATGGCCGATCCGCTTGCTCTGCAGTAGGGAATGAATCAGTGTGATGAGTGAGTCACGCGGAGTAGTGCCACCAATGTAGCGATAACACACTGTTCAAATCTTCCCATATCAGATTCTAAAACTGTTCATGTCACAAATTACGTTTGGGTTGCCTGCATTGTATTGATAGCTTTCGACGCCGCTTGCTGTTGCTCTGATCAATTATTCAAAGAAGCGCCTGCTAAAAAACAATTGTCGAAAGAATCGTGAAGATATGCAGTCAACAGAAGGCAACTTTCTGACCTGAGTCAGTTGGAGTAGAGTTGCTCAACAAATAATTACGTTGTGGGTATTCAAATTGTTAGCCAGTCCACTTTCATAAGTTTGTTTTTGAAAAGAATTCCACTGGATCACAAAACTAAATCAATGCATGATTTTCATTCATTTTCTCCTTTTTATTTTATTTTTTTTAATAGAAGATTACCAACTATTTTCTTCACATCTGTATCGATTGTAAGCACAAATTAGGAGCAAATAGTAACACTCACCCTCAGGGCTCTCTGGATGAGGTACCGAGCAAGGAAACTGTCATGGTAAGGTTCCACTTTGATGGTCTACGTAAATAAAAAGTATATTCATTTATTTACATCTCGAACTAGAAGCCTCAATGTCTGCAGCTTCCAAGTGCCGTGTATATGAAATTGATCTGATATTGTGTGAGAATTCACCTACCTGCACCAACTGGAGTAAATATTTCAGTACGTTATCGTTGGAGAGGCTCTCAAGTCTCTGCACCGCCAATCTTCGTACCATCTCGTCAGCAAAGTCCATACTCAACAACTCCAGGGCCACGGTCACATCCAGCTTCGTCAAGTCCCAGTTTGCCACCGACCAGTGGACTTTGTCCACCACACTGCTGTTGGTCCAATCCACAGTGCGAAGGAACTGCGGTAAGTTAGGACCACAGCAAGCACTCTCCTGGAATCTACTTTGACAAGCCTTGTTTGGGCAGAAGTTTTGAGGTGCAGATATTGAGGTCTCAGGCTTGTTCCCGTTGTCTTCGACTGGTCTGTAGAAATCAGCGTTAGGTACAAAGGCAGGACGAGATTTGGTTTGAGAGATGCTGGTATTGCGAGTATCAGAATATTCGTTGGCTCTCAAGGTCGCTGGGAGAACCACAGGGAAGCTGTAGTGGTCAAGAAGGAAGCTAATAGCCATGGAGTTTGATATATCTGGATTAGTAGCGCAGGAAAGTTTATCAGCTTGGCAAGTGATGACTTCATCCTCTTGGTCATGGTGGGGCCACATGTGTAACGTGAAGTAGCCCTGGCTGAGAAGTGACCTGGCAGAAAATGTAAGGAACATTGACGTCAACAAACAAAGAGGAAAACTTACTGGTATTACAAAACACATCCATATTTACTGGGGCTCAAGTTCCAAAAGAGACTATCATATTTCCGCGGGCGAGCTAGCATGCGCGAGCTAGCATGCGCGAGCTAACATGCGCGAGCTAGCATGCGCCTCGTAGTGTGGCGCGCCCAGTATTAAATACAGAAATAGCACCTTCAACTGGTGCTGCACCCTTTGATACAGCGCTTCTTTTGGCCGTAAAAAATATGGTAAGTGAAAATCTGTGACCACCAAATGCCCCTTAAAATGTTTTTTTCTATCTAAAACCCAAATTACCCTCCCATAATAAACATATTAGTGAAGATTTTTGCTATTTGCTGCCAAGCTCAGTCCCTATACCCAGCAAAAAAATGTAGGTTTCCTGATAGTGTTTGCTTTTTAAATGGGGAATAGACTGACCTATACCAAAACTACACCAAATATCTTCCCAAAACTTTTCCAAATATCTGGTAAAAAGACAATAAAAATAAAAGAAAACATGTCATTGGTGATGATCGTAAAACACTTCTGACCTGTAATCAATCAGGAGAAGGTTGACAAAGTAGAGCTCCTTTGCTTTCCCTCTCTGTTGGTCTACTGTTTTGGAGGCTGACGTTGTAGGCAACTTAGAATCTTTATTTGGTGACACCTTTGCGTCATCGGTCCCCAGGGACATGTCACTACTGCAGGCATTAACGGTGAAGCCCAACTTGGCTCCACGAGGTAGATCCTTAAGGAGCAAGTCGAAGCCCAACCACTCGTTCCAAAGTACTTCTTCTGAGAAGTGTTTGGGAGGTGAAGACACTGTCGCGATAACTGTATTACCATAAATTATAGCTGTTTCTACATAGACCGATCGAGGATGTTTGCTAGGAAACGTCGGAATGTCAATGCCAAGGAGTTTGACACGGAATTTCCTGTTGCAGTCCCACAAGGATATCATGAAGATGTCTTCTAGATCCTTCCCTTTGAGGCTGAGTTCTTCATGGGAACGGTATGGACCACTGAAAGCATCAACCAGTGGCAAGTCCTCCAAGTGGACCGTCTCTTTAACAAGCTGAGAGCTAGGGATCACAGACAGGTGGAGACCTTGACTCTTTTTCAAGCACTGTCGCACCCATTGAAAATCTTTTAGAGGGTAGTCCCCAGACAAAAACTCTTCCCTTCCTGTGACTTTTAACACCAAGATGTCGGAGATTTCACGCCTCTCTTGCGCCATCACCCTTCGAAAGTATTTCAGGAGGATATCAGGTGTTGCATTGAAATCTACATGTATACTGAAACTGATCTGGTCCGTGTAATGTAGGGTGACAAGGAGTTTTCTGTTTAGCAAGTGCTTTAAGTCATTCGGAACCGGGGTATTTGCTACCCAAGGCTCTGTGGTGTACAACATGTCATCCCGATTTCTTAGCTCTTGGTATCTGGCCGACGCCAGTTTCCTGCGGGTGTACGCAAGTTCGCAATGTTTGTCTGACACCTCTTTTTCCAGATCGTGTCCTAACAGGAAGGCCAGAAACTGATGTTGTTTCTGTTTCAACTCACAATCGACCGCTACCATCTCCTTCAGCACAATGTGGGCTGTTAGAAGCCCAACTTCGTCGTACCACCACTGCATATTAAGTGTCCTGACGATCTGAGAGTTGTCATAGGCCTCATACCAGTCTTCTCCTTTGGAAAATAGTACAGTATAACGGTCTGGATCCAGTATTGCAGTTGGATCTTGATGGCAGTTTTGCACCTGAATGCACACAACCACACATTGTATTAAACATTCGTGACATTGTAGCGCAGTTCTTATATCTCAATGACTAGAGTATTTTTTTTTTTATAAAAATAGCTGCGTTTGTACATAGGATGCTGTCCATTGAGTATTTCTGGGCTCTCAATGTGCAAAGAAATGCAGTTATAAAAAAAGACAAATAAATAAAATAATCATTTAATTGAATCTATTTTCTCTCATTCAAAACCTGCAGTTACCATATTTCCTCAAACTTCTACTCTCATCGATTCTTCAAATAATTGTGGCGCCATTTATTTGACAATGCGTAAATTTACCCTCGGAAAAAAAAGGGTGGAGAGTGTAACGACCTCTATTTTTTTACGACCCCATTGTACGACCCACATTCCATTCATGTGACATTAATCAAAGACTAAACCGCACGTTTGTGCGCATGTGAGTGTGAATGGTCTTATTATATGTGTCTTACATTGCTGGTATTTTTAAACATGTAGAGCGTCTTACAAAAGGCATTCAAATTTTAAATAAAAATACAAATTTTAACTATTCCATCAGCATCACTCATTATATAGTGTAAGATGATTTATTTTCACGAGGATGTTTATATTTGTACAGATCTATTTTAGTTCTTTTTTAGGGGAACTAGTGTTGTGTTGGCGGAGGGATATAGAATGTAAAGAGGAACGAGCGTGAGCGTGAGACGCGAGGGTCGCGAGGGGCGCGTTGGGAGAGTGAGCCGTCTGGCAAATAAAAAGTCTTACGTGTGCTAGTCTTTCACCCACGAACTCCGATTTCGGAATAACACTCACCACCCCCAGGAAATAGAGTGTGACAATAGTGTTTAGAGAACGTGTTCAAATTTTAATATTACTGAATGAAACTGACCATTGAGAATTATGGGGCCATTTTATTTCTAAATCAGTGTTTGACGCCAACCTTATATGTACACAATTGCATACTCAAACTTCAAATTTTATTTCTAAAACCCCGAAACAGTAAGATTAATACATGTTTAGGTGACATACCTGCATAGAGATGTACATCCTCAACTGGTGTACCCTGCACCGAGCGGGAAGGATCACTGATACCGTCTCCAAATCTGTATGATCACCGTTGGGGAGCCTTGGGCCAGATCTAAACTCGCAGATGAACTTTAACTTGTCTTCTGAGCGCTTTTGAGTCCACGCGAGTGAGTTGACAGCAAGTGGACAGAGGTCCATTGAGCTTGGTAGCACACAACAAACGCAACAGTTCTGTAACACAATTGTAACCTTTGACTGGTCTATTGATGGTATGGCTTCAAATCAAGCAGGTGCTTTAAATGTGTACTGACTGTACCTTTGTGCTCATGTGTTCCTTTTTGTGCACTTCCTCATTCATGTACATGGTAAAATAGATATACAGGAAGAGACAACAATAATTTCCCTTTTTGCGTTAAGATAACATTAAATGATGATATTTGAGCAACTGGTCCATAATATTCCCTAAAGGTTCATTTGTTTTATCATATGAAGCTTTCATAGCAGAATTTGCAGTTGTAAATGTTGCAAATATTTAACATTTTGTCTGCATTTTCCCAGCAGACCATAAAGAAACATAACTCTTATCGCTCCTTATTTCGCTCAGCAGCAAAGGATAATTGCTCAGGATGATCTTTTAGAAAAATCAGTTAATTTGTCTTTTGCTGACTTGATGTTGCGAGAGGGGCAAGGCGTTGATGCTCAAAGTGGGCCTAATTATTAGTGTGCGCGTGCGTGTGCGTGTGCGTGTGCGTGTGTGTACCGAGCTGAAGTAGCACCCTGTAGTATGCTTCCAAAATAATAGAATACTAGAAGGGGAGTAAATGTTCTTTTTTTCCACTTGTGAATAACTGACCGCTGTCAAACAATAGAAAATATTTCTGTTTATCCATCTCTTTCTAGATTAGGATATACTCTTACATCTGATATCTTGATTGTTTTGGTGATGAAAGAAATTGTGTTATTCCCAAGCAAGAAAATGAAACGCTTCTAGTCAACTAAACTTGAACAGTAGTTGTTGTTTGAATAGTCGGTTTTAGTTGATTTTGTATGACGTGTTCATAGAGGTAATGTCCAGGCAATTAATGATTCCAGAGGATTTGTTTTTTTGTTTGTTTTTTTGTTGCAACAATCTACTTTTATGTATTGTATTTTTTTTTACCAAGGGAAAATTAAAATGTGTTGAATTTGTTTGGTCTGGAGAAGCCTTCTACTTAACTAATGATCTCCAAGTAATGGGCCGAGCAACATACACTGTACATTGTGTTGCATCAGCTATATAGCTCCCTTTCTTCACGTTTGATTATTGTTTGCTGTTTGTCTTATTAGATCATTTCTCTGTGCATGCGCAAATTTGATTTATTCCACTGTAAATGTATTCTCAAGTAAGAGTAAGGAGCTCCTTAGCACCCCCTTGTGGAGGTTGGCTTCACTAAGCAACCTCACATTAAAGCAGTATTCTTATAATTAAAAATATTAGATATATTGTGGTGGTATTTTGTTGGTGTACAACTGCACTGCATCAAACTGAGGTCACTTTTAAGGCTATGGTGGATGACGAGGTGAGTGAATTGACTTTAGATTACTTTGGGGCAATAGTCTGTGCTAAAATTTATGATTGAAACTATTGATGTAGGTAACATACCGGTATATTTGTACTGGTGGGTGTGGCCAGGTGCACTGATCTTTCGGAGAAATTGGAAATACCTTCTGTGGGCCCCAAGCATTTTGGGTGTCCCTGTGAGGCATATACCCACCAACCGCCAGTCATCACATAAGTTATGAAAATGTTTCAAACTTTGAATTTATAATATATAATAAATAAAAATATTGTGCGGGGTCTCTCATGTGTTAGAAATGCGTTAAAATCGGTGTGTGTGTAGCATGCGGTAGTAACATCTCAGCCATGCACTCACAGGCAGACAGCAATGCAGGCATACCTCTCAGCTTATTTAGAGTGTGTTTTTACAGAGGCCTCAGCTGCTCCCCAAGAGGGTACTGGGCTAATGTCCGGAAATAGAAAGGAACAGGGGAAGGTGTAATGAGAAGGTGAAAGATGACCAAAATTAGGACAAAAAAAAACGTCTTAGTTTGCTTTTTGGGTTTTCTCAGGGAAACAATGACATGTTCTCATTGATTTTTAATAGTAATTTTGTTTCAGCAGGACGGGAAGTGGAAGTAAGAGAACATCGACAGTCAGCTGTTGCTGTCAGTCAACCAATCCATGAGGGGAGGGCTAATAAATTGAACTGCATGTAAGGTGCTCTGGGTGATGATTGAGAAGAGGAGATTCAAGACAGATGGAAAGAGGAGAGCGAGTGGATCAAAATGCAGAGAGGAGAGAAAGAGATCGTAAAACAACATGTACTCTCCAGATAGAAAAGAGAGAAGATGAGTATGGCTGCCAAGGGACATGGTGATTAAGTGTACTCCTGAAAAAGTTGAACCATCTTGGTTGTATCATGCCGCATGAAATGCTTCAAAAAAGTTGATTAAGTCCAATTAAGTATAAAGTTTACATGAATTAATGTATTTGGGTCATTTCAGAATTGGAGAATAATTTAGGCAGCCACATTTTTAAAGATCGGACCATTTTTTGTGATAATTTTTGCGATGGTCTTCGGGAAAAAAAATAAACTCAACTTTATTCACAGAGCACTTGAAAAGACTGCACTGCATACAAAGCACTGTAGGCCTACATTAAGAAAAAAAATAGACAAACAATAACAAAGACAGTTGAACAATACATAATTAACAAAAAAAATAAAAATCTGGCGAAAAAAGCCACTTAACACTACAATAATACAAAGTCTCATGCTGAGTATTTCATTTGCATTGTAAATAATTTGATTAATCCAGCTCAAATCAAAACACCTGAAAAACATACATCTTTAATAATTTTAGTATTATTGCTGTTAAATTAACAGAATTGCAAATCACTCCAAATGTAAGTGTTTTTTTTTTTTTTTTTTATGAAGCGAACATTCTCGCCGTGTTAGCTACTATGCTAACTGGTCAAGAAAAACTTTAGCTACTGTACATTATTAGCCAATCAAAGCGTTCAGTTAGCGCCGACTAATGACACCATTCACGTTCAATAGCTCATCCATTCAAATCATATCTAAGAAGCACAACAACATAACAATCTCCTATTTCTTCACAATTCTAAATTTAGCTTTTTACGTAGATTTGTTCCTGTTTGTATTGTGAGTTCTCGACAGGGTTATTAACTTAATGTGTTCATTTTATTTCATGAAACCATGACTGTGTATGGCATGATGAACAATGACTTCTCGGCAATGTTGACTGCGTGCTAAATTGTAAAAGTTTTCCCCGTTATGGAACATTCTTTTATCTTCTGTGTGCAGCTCAATAATATCGACAGTTCTTTAAATAGATGGTCACGCTAGCTGTAGTGTTGCACCTGTGGACATTGTGTGTGTTTCTGAATGATAGTGTCTCTGTGTGATCGCGTTTTATACAGATTTCAGCTTTCTTGGATCTTAGCTCTTTCAACGACTCACTCCGATTGTCAGCAATAGGCAGAAAAAGATTTAATTGTTTGTTTAGTCGGACACTTTGGACTCCTTATTGTTTGTTTACAAGCCAGTAGCACGTAGATTATTTATAAGATTTCCGACCCAAAAGTCAAGTGCAGACAATAACTGCTTTGTGCCTGATTGACATGCTAACTATGGGCCGCATGCCTGCTGTTCTATTTGTCTCCTTGTTGAAAGAGAGGGAAGCCAGACGGCAAGATTGCTGGAGATGTCGTACAGCTACGATCCACTTGCGCTCCATCTTGAGTTTCACATGTCACGAAGTGCAAGGTCAAGCCCGAAGCGGTGAGGACAGTCAGAGAGATGGACCGCCGGGTGGAGGGTGAGGAGGGGGGATTAGAGAATCTGAGCATGAGTGGTGGGAGGCGTGAATCTAAAATGTGATGTCAGAGTTCCATCTGCGCTGAAGTGCCCGGTTGATCATCTGCCAAAATAACCTCCACTTGACTGATACTTGCATCATCTTTCCTTTTTTTTTTTAATCAATGTCACAGAGATGATCCGTTGTCTAAATATGGGGGATTGGATTGGACACATGGGGATGTCCATCAGGACATTGTAAGCGGGCACCCACGAATTTGATTGGCTGCCTCTGGCCCAATCCTGGTCATTTTCAGTGAAAGTTTCAGGGGATGCGAGGGTACTTATGTAAGTGAGGGGGACAGAGTGACTCTTCTATCCCACCCGTGTAGCAGGGGAGACATCCTTTCTCAGACAGTCAACAGGTTTTGGGGGGTGCTTGTTTGCACAACAGCTGGTCGCCATGGTAAGAACCTGCAAATTTGGGCCTTTTTTCTTGTTGCTGTTGAGGATTTTGGCTTTCACCCGGAAAGGAAGCAGGCAAGATGTGCCAAGATGGAGATAACCATCCCAGCCAGCGGACCCGCACAGAGGGAGGATTTCTGGATTTATTTTCAGTGATTTCTTTTGGGAATTGTATTACAGGGAGATAATGCCACCATGTGGCACTGCCTAAAAGCAATGATCCGTTTCTTAACTTTTGCTCTCCTCTATGAGATTTTTATCAGTTTTTTTGCATCATGCCGTACGGCAGCTAAACCCGATATGATGGATATTTAGATTCAAGCCAGCCGCACTAAAGATAGAACCACGCACACAGCTGAGTAAATTGAGACAGACATACTGCCTTTTCCCAGTGTCCTAATTTAGGATGTTCACCTTGACAAAAATCCCTCTCAAATCCACCCTCAAGTCTCGTCTTAAAAATAGCTGAGCCTCAAGGATTTGTGTGTGGCCATATGCTAAGATATTGATGATGATCTGTCAAGAGCCAGAAGAGAGCGACGGTTCATGCGCTTCATGATCAATGTTGCTTGTTTGTTATTTTAACAACTTTTCTGTGGTGTTTCGGAGTAGTGAAATTTACCATAAAAATGTCAGTGCTAAACAGTGCAAAAATTGACATGGCAAATGTGAAGAATGCCTGTAAATTGGCAGTACGATTTTACTTGTCTGCAATCGGAATTAAAGACGTCAAGCAAAAATTTTTTAAAATGTAAGCAAAGATCAGACTTTAAGACTTTGCGGCTGAAACAAAAATGGAGTTTATTTGCAAATTATCAAAATCCCAGGAGTGTCATATTTGTTAGTCATTAATTCTTAGCGTCTCTTTTACGCACCAAAATCGCGTTTCTGAATTTTTCGAAGGACTCCATATTGACGTGTTAACTGTTCACATTTTTAAAGCAAATCCGCGCACACTTAAGCATTTGGATTGGTCTTCAAATCTCATGCGCAAGTGCACATCGTCATCATGGCGAAAACACATTTTCTTGTTGTGGGACTAAAAGTATTTTCGTTTCAACTTGCTGTTCCCATTTTATTTGTTCTTCACACTTGTATTACTGTTCATTCATCTCTCCCTGAAAGTGCAGTGTTTAGTTTGGCAGCTAAAGATTTACCCCAAATAGATGAAAAGTTCTCGCTTCAAGCTGTTTATTCCACATAATTGTTGTTTGTTGTTTTCGAACTAATTTCCAAACAATATCACTTCCAATATCATTAGGCCAACAAAAGTGTACTCACTTGAAGTTAACAGACAATAAGAAAAGCCATCGATGTGGAAATTTGGAATTTCTAAAACTTTAAAAAAACTTTTACTTGATTTTTTTTAACATTGAACAATACTTAAAGGCATATATGCGATTCATTCAGTGGGAACTGCTGAAGTTTATCTTGAGCTTTAGTCTAGTTTGCTGATTTTCTACTTCTTCTTGACATCACCAATCAACTGTACTTGTGCCACACTTTTGCAGCTGTCAGGCTAGGACGTGGAAACCAGTGTTGCTCATTACGATTCGGTGCGCTCAGTCATTCAGAATAATTAAATTTCCTCATAAATGGCAAACCCACTAAAAGATGTCGGACTCGTAATCCACTTGAGATAAAAAAATGATACAAATAAAGATTTTCTTGCTCTTTTATAATAATAATAATAATAATATTCCCTTTATTAGTCCCACAATGGGGAAATTTGAGATTCGAACCCAGGTCTCCTGGGGAGACTGGGTCCTGAACGCGGCGCCTTAGACCACTCGGCCATCCTGGCATTATTGCAATCGGGTTAAAAAAAAGGGGGAGGAAGTGTAATCAAAACTGTTGATAGACGTTCTTGCTTACAAATGGACATAACATGGCGTTACCGCTGAGGTCTGTTGCTAACCAAAACAGCACAGACGATGCACGTATCCAATCTCTCAAATTACACATGGTGTGAAGTGTTACTGCAAATGATTTCCCTGCGGGGAATTAAAGTGGATCACTTGTTGCAGCACCTTCTCCAAAATTCCATGAGGATCTCATATGGTTGCCCGTCAGTGTTATTAGCAGCCGTCCATGTCCAGGGACTTATTGGTTCCACCCAGTCTGCTTTGGCTCATGCTGTCCCCATCCATAATAATCCCTTTTGTGTTGTTTTAAAAACTTTGCTTGACATAAATTAGCCCAAAAATATTTGTACGAATGAAAACCTCTTTTACAAATGGATCTATTTTGATTATTCAGAGAAAAAAAAGAGATGTACTTAGACCTGCACATATTATATTGATTTAATCTGGTTAAAACATTTTATTGTTCTTCAAAAGTGTAATAATGATATAATGTTCGTAAAGTACACACAATAAATGGCATGCCAAGATAACTCGAGATGGGATAATCTCAAAATTGTATCTCTGGTCAGTATGGAAAAAAAAAACAATTCTCATTGTAAATTTTTTCTTTGTATTTGGATGATATGCTTGAGACAAAAGATGCTGTGTTGTTAAGTGAGTCTCATGACTAACTTTTCTGCATTGTCAGCAGAATAAAATACTATTTGCTGAGGATAATTTTATTCACCGTATCTCTGACTGCTACGGATAGCTATATGAGTAAAGTACTTACCTTCTTGCCAAAATAAATGATAACATTAACTTGAATGGATTATAATTTTTTTAAACGAAAAAATGCCCATATGTAAACGTCATGACCCTTGACCTCCTGACTCTATTCAAACATACTCCAAATATTGTTTTACACTAAAAACCTCGCCTCCAATGTATGTAAAATAAATTAATAGTAATACAGTATAACACCTTCTGAGTAGATATGCAAGGCTGCTATTGTTAGCACACATTGTTTGCATAACTGTCCTATGCTGTTATAAATCCATTTGAGTGGGTGATAAGTTGTTGCTATGGAGACTTGTTTTTTTTCTTTTCTTGTTGATCTTTAAACTAGTCAAAACATTAGAAAGACAACGGCGTTTCCACCACAACTGTTTATAGAAGGGGCTGGGAGCGCCCTGTAATTAGTCACCTGATCAGAAATGAAAGTCAGATTGGATCTTTTGCCTCCATAGACAATAGCATTCTTTAATAGTATATTTATGAAGAGACAAAGTCCACAGAGGAAGATCAAGATTCAAACCGACCTCAGAATTGAAAAAAATAATGGGCAAATGCTAACCACCAAGCCCACCGTCCTGTCTACTTGTGCGCCAGTATATTAAATTACAACTTTTTTTTCTTTTCTGTTAATTACCTTTCTTGCACCATAAGTGTCAGAGGTTCTCAAAGTGTGCCACTAGTACCACTAGTGGCGCACAAGCTCCCTCTTGTGGTACGTGAAAGAATCATAACCAAAGTACCGTATCGTTCCAAAGCTGTTTGTTTGTAAACTTGTGTTTGGGTTACAGTGCCTTACAATAATATTAAACATGTTTTTTTGTTTTGTTTTATTTTTGATGAACACTCACTCTACTACCCTGCAGAATGGAATGTTAGCTGAGTTGATGGTACTTAAAAGATATCAGAATTTTTCAGGATTTACTTGGTGCAAAACGTTTGACTCAATGCAGTTATAAGTGCAATAATAATTCTATTTGCATTTTGTTATAACGATGATTTGCAGTCAATATGTTGTGAGTTCCTTCTCTTTTTATTGACTCCTTTGCCTCCTCCTTAAAAGCCCACAGACGCTCAAAGCGATGCCCGCTCCTTCCTCACGGAGGAGATGATTGCAGGTTAGTCAGAAACAACTTTCAAAGCTGCGATATTTGTTGAGCCCCTTTTTGACCCCATCCTGTTTTGCATCCAGAGTTCAAGGCTGCCTTCGACATGTTTGACACTGACGGCGGCGGTGACATCAGCACCAAGGAGTTGGGCACCGTGATGAGGATGTTGGGACAAAACCCGTCAAGGGAGGAGCTGGACGCCATCATTGAGGAAGTAGATGAGGATGGTGAGGATTTGAAATACGACGCTTTCCTCAACACTGCAAACATCAACCACATTAAAAGAAACAAAGTATTGTTAAATGTATACCTCACTGAGCGGTAGTGTCGGTGTTAAATTAAAAGCAGCACAGATACTATGAAAAAAAATGTTATTCACAGGATTTAAAAGTAGTAGCTTTTGTTCAAATCACTTGATATTCTATTATTGTCCGACAGTGAATTTGTTTTTAAAATTATACAACACAAAATATTTCACTGTGTGTAGTGAATAAACATATTACGAGTTTCAGTTTTTGAATTGAACTCTTTCAGTGACATTTTCCATTTTCTTCCAATCTATTGAGATATACCTGCAAATGTTGTGAAATGATGTGCAGCCTAGCCATTCATCTGTGACTTCCCCTCGCGCTTCCTTGCACCCCCCTCCCCCAGGTAGCGGTACCATTGACTTTGAGGAGTTCTTGGTCATGATGGTGCAGCAGCTAAAGGAGGACCAGGCCGGCAAGAGTGAAGAGGAGCTCTCTGAATGCTTCCGTATTTTCGACAAGTATGACACCCACAATTTAATTAATCAACAGTCTTGACTGCTGTTTTGGTTAGCAACAGAGATCAAACGGGCACAGCAGTTAACTCTTGACAGAGTTGTAAAAATGAGAAAATGAACTGAAATGGATACTACAAGTATTAATGTGTGTGAATTGCTGCTGATGTAATTTGCTAGTGGAACTTGACTTGCACTGACCAACCAATCATAGGATGGAAAAATGCTGACATTATTGAGGGCCACGCTCAGGCCTTATGACCCAAATTTAAAATCGGATTAGTTAAAGAAACACCACTTCTCTCATCTGAGTGTGATCCCGAGCCATTTTCTATCATCAGGAATGGGGACGGATTCATCGACCGGGAGGAGTTTGGAGACATTCTGCACATGACTGGAGAGCCTGTCACAGAGGAAGACATTGATGAGATGTTTGGCGAGTCTGACAATAACAAGGATGGAAAGATTGATTTTGACGGTAAGTTAAATACAGTGGAAATAGATAGAAGTACGTACTGTGGTTATTGCTAATATTAACAACATATATCCATCCAGCCATTTTCTGTAGCTGGTTTTTTTTTCATTGAAAAAAAGCACAATTGAGCAGGCGTCTATCCCAGCTGACTGGGTGGAAGGTACACCCTGGCAAGGGTGTTACACAACCACTCGACCCGATCTTAGTGGTGTCAATAGGACACCTTGGCTCCCATAGCTACGCTGACAAAAAGCAACTGAAGATCTCGCTACCTCCCTTTTCATACAGACATTTACCGACATTTTGACTTTACACCTTTGTTAGTATAGGTTAGTGACAAACTCTGGTGTGTTACATGCAAATTCGGGCTACATTGCTATCACAACAACGGAACAAAATTTTGGCATCTTTGAGGTAAACCACTTTTGCATTTTTAATGATAGAATAACTACTAATGCTGTTTTTTTTCCCTCCAGAGTTTTTGAAGATGATGGAGAATGTCCAGTAAAGACCACATTCCCTGGTGACCCTCCTTTTACCCCTAAGAGTCAGATCACTTTATTTTAAATTGGCATCATTTTGTTTGGGGGTTAAATACCTTTAACCACGCTGCTCTCATATGAAGCCTTAAGGTCTGGCGAGAATGTCTAAAAATATCCGTCCAGCCCTTTTAAGACGAAGACACTTTCCTGCAGCCGGTCCTCAGCTGTCCCTTCCTTGGCAGCTGCTGCTCCTCCTGACATGCTACACCAAGTATTCCCTTCAAATCACTAAACTCCTCCTCCATAACCCTGTCCTGTGCTGTCTTCTGTAATAAACGAACCTTTTACTCGTTGGTTACAAAATGATTGCTCCTTTGCGATACACTCGGACACTTATTTGTATTGTGCTTAATGGTAGTCATTTAACACTTTTATTGTTTAACCTTTCTTACAAAAAACAAACAAACAAAAAATAAAACATCAGATTGCCCCACTTTGGGCATATTTGTTCTAAAACAGGGCAATGCTCGAATATGATGTGAATGTGGTGTATTAACTTTTATTTCTGGTGGTCTTCTAGTTGTTTTATCGTACTGCTTTACAGATTGGGACTCAATGAAAGGACTAAATTAGACATCCAGTTCGTCCGAATGAGCTATTACTTTTCTCAGATACTTCATCAATCTATTCTTTTCTTCAGGCATTGCCTGGAACACAGTACATTAATCAGATGGCACTGACGTCATCCTATAAATCTCACAGCCACTCCGGGGCATTTCATTAAAAAAAATAATAAAAAATGGGGTAATTGCCGATGGGGAAGATGTTAGAACACCGCTTAGTCCAGCTCATTAGAAGGACAAATGAGGGTTAGCCTCCCTGGTGAAGGTGTATTCAAGTGTGCTGTAGAGGAGGGTCCGTCGGGAAGTGGAATGTCAGATTCAGGAGGAGCTGTGTGGTTTTCGTCCAGGCCGTGGAACAGTGGAGCAGCTCTCCACCCCTCGGAAGGGTCCTCGACGGTGCATGGGAGTACGTCTAACTAGCCAACTTATATTTTTTGTGTAATTGGAGAAGGCGTTCAATCGTATCCCTTTGGGCGTTCTGGGGGGGGCGAGTGAGTATGAGTTACCGAACCTCATGATTTGGGCTGTTCGATCCCTGCACGACTGGTGTTGAGTTCAAGCCACATTGCCTGCGGTGAATCGAATTCATTTCCGGTGAGAGTTCAATTCTCGCGAGGCTGCCCTTTGTCACAGATCCTGTTCATTAATGTATAGACAGAATTTCTAAGTTCAGCCAAGCCCTCAGGATTCCATCTCTGCTTTTACCAGATGATGTGGTACTCTTGGCTTTGTCAAGCCATGATCTCCGACTCTCACTGGACCAGTTCGCACCCAAGTGTGTTAGTGGAGGTTAGATCACATCGCACACACCCTTAATTAATAATGACACCGCCCATCACCAGACCCCATGAACCAGGAAGTAGTCCACTAGCACAAAAATAACTCACCATTGAGGATAGTAGTACGCTTGCTTGCTTGCTAGGACTAAACACTGCATCAAAACCGGTGGAAGCAACTCAGCAGAACATCTTCTCTTTACTTATATACAACCTGAGCCTCGGCTGGACGGCAATTTTTGGGGCAGGGGTGGGGACTTATAAAATAATACACGGACGCTTTTTTGGTGGGGGGGGGCGGTTACGGGAGCCGGAACGGGGTCGGGAGCTGACGATTTTTATGAATAAGGCCGGAGGGTCTAGGCCAGAACGGTACAGAGATCGCAACCGGAGGGCGGGGGGACTGACTGGCAAAAAAGGGTCAAGTGCCCAGCTCTGTCTGTGACCACCAGTTTGTGTTCTTACAGAAGCGCTAGCCATTCTAGCTTCGTTGCTCAGGTCTAGTGGCCAACTCACCAGGGTAGGCCACCCCAGGCATCGTCTGCACCAACCATGTAACTAACTACTGTGTTTTTTTTGTACAGTCAAATGTTGATTATTTTATACCGGACTTCATCTTTACAGGAATTCTTCATCATCATCATCATTAGAAACGATGATAATGAATGTACGTACAAGTATTGTAGATTGTGAGTGTGCTTTGCCGTAAGCTTTTAACTGTATACTAATGGTACACCAATAATGAGATAATTCACCGTCCCTCTGGAAACTGTAAGTCTTCCTTGGGCGTATTTAGTCCCGTTTACTCACCTCCTGTCCCCTCCCCTCAGGTCCTGCCCTCCATATAAGGACCACCAGACTTGGTGTGCAATCCTTTCGACCACCTTCCCTCCTTGCTATTCAGGGCACAGTTGAAGATGAGTAGGCAGAGGGAGGCGGTGCGTTTTGTGAAGGGGTGTTTTCTTCTCCTGGTCTTGCGTTTCCCGTCCTGATTAAAAGCCATTACGTACCTTATCTGTGTCCACGTCACACTAATGTTTACAAGGCCTCATAGCAAACCGGTAATTAAAACTGCGAGATGAGACTTTTTCTTTACTTTTCATTGTCAAAGTGAAATGGTGTAAGATGAATATGCACAGGTGCATGCATCATTTGCTGACTTTTTGCATCCACGTTTCTCGCGAGAAAGATCTTTTGTCGCATATTATCACTTTATGTCAATGTTATGTCCAGGGTTGTTTCAAGACCCCCTGGGGGCCCCTGGCCTGAACGACCATAACGCCAACCTAAAACTGAACTTAGTGAATATAGCTATTGACATAAACAAGCCTGATAGTGGGGTAAGGGGAATTTGGAAGATTCCAAAATCCTGATGTGTCGTTGCTAAGGTTTTTTTTTTGTTGTGTCGTTGATACGGAACAATTCTAGCATTCTCACGACACAACAGCCAGCGTCAATCCTTTTCATTTTGTCTCATTCTCGTTGCATTTTCCGCTCATTATCCATCCACCCACCAGTCTAAAGTTCCTGTTTTCAAGCGCTTCCACCTCAAGACTCGTTCGCCATCCCAATAGTGATTGGCTTGCCTTGGTTCCCCAAGAACCCTAAAAGTTCAGGAGACTATATCTGGTGACCTGTAAGAGCCGAGGGGCGGGACCTGGCCGTCCGGTTTAAAGCGTGTCTGAAGCCTCACTTGACGTCTAGTCTCTCTGTTGGGGTGCACACGGATTGACCACTCCTTTGGGGCTTTTTTTTCCTTGGATATCTAGGGGGGGAAAGCTAATCCACAATCATGGTAAGAAATACAGTTCTAAAATGGACCTGGCGAGCAGCCAGGAGGGCATGGCGGGCATAAATTAATTTAAAGTAATGGACATGTGTGAAATACAGTTGATTATTGTTGGTTGAAAGACATTACAGACTTCCGACTTGAAAATGTTAATGATTTATCAGAAGACTTTTGTTTTTACTTTAATAACTCTTTTTGAATTAAATGATCATTATTATATCAATATTATGATCTGCTCGTGTAATTCACTTTTTATCATTTTTCACATGGTTCTACCAAATTTAACTTAAATAAACCTCTTAGACTTACAAAATCCATCCTTACCTCTTTTTTGTTAAAGCTACTTAGACTATATCTTCATTTTTACGTTTAATATTCCCCTAACTAAATAGATGCACAGCTGGTCATATTAGAGCAAACTTGTTGATGCATGTTGAATCATGACAAGAGATTTCAAAGTGAGTGTGGAAGTTGGGGGTGGGCGGCTGGAATGGCGCTGGGTGGGCCGCAGCTGCTCAGGTGCAGATTCCGCTTAAGTGACAAATTCCCAAGGATTGGATGTCTGCAGGCCATATACAGCCAAGCCTAATGTGTTGAGCCTGAAATAGCCGGGTTAATTTACAGCGAGCTCAACAACAAGCCTTTTTAAGATGCTGCCACTGCTCCTTGTAACACACCGCAATGCGAATAATAGAATAAAAAAAAAAAAAAACATTGTAATATTCTAGATATACTATTTAATCACTGAGCACGCATTGTCCAAAAATATGCTCAACAGAAACCCTGCACATGCAACATTTAAACAATGACAAAAGCAAAGAAATATTGTGCCCACCGATGAAAGTGAGAATGTTTGTTTACAGACTGACGCGCAGCAAGAGGCCCGCTCCTACCTGAGCGACGAAATGCTGGCTGGTAAGCATAATAAACTGCATAATTCATATTTAAATGCTGGTTATCTCACAACGTGATCCCACTATTTGTTATTTTATGGAAATTTGTGCCCGCAAACCCAGATTTTAATTATCACAGCCCTATCAGGCTCTGCTCAGGAACCGGAAGTGAGGCAAAGATTAAAGTAATAACACTGGAAAGATTATTTATTTATTGTAAGGGGATCATTCATGTGTATACAATAAAAAAAAACATAAAAATACAGATTTATATTTTGCCCTACATCTTCCTTGACTCTGTTTTAGAACGTTCTTACATAGTAGACCACTCTAGGTAGACACCCAGAAAGTTAAATGCAATGTAGCAATGTTCTGCATGGTCTATACTGCGACATATAATGACTATATCCCAATTATTGATCAATATTGAAAGGAATGAAAGAAGCAGCTACAGTACCAATAGGAATTACTGAAAATATCCAGAGATACGGTTGCAATTTGATGGGACATTTCAAAATAAATGAAAGACTAATTAGTGCTGGTTTTATACAATATGGGAGCATTTAAAAAAACGAGTAGCAAAAACAAATAAATAAATAAATAAATAATGTAAATAAGCACTGTGTGGAGCAAGACTCCTTCTGGCAGACATCAAATCACTAGAACACATTCCAACTTGAGTAAGTCCAAGGAGATTTATTTTGAACGACACTCTCTCTTTCTCTCTCTAGAGTTCAAGGCCGCCTTCGACATGTTCGACACTGACGGTGGCGGTGACATCAGCACCAAGGAGTTGGGCACCGTGATGAGGATGTTGGGACAAAACCCAACAAGAGAGGAGCTGGATGAGATCATTGAGGAGGTGGATGAGGACGGTGAGCAAAGAGCAGGACTGGAATGAAAGAAGAATCTGTGCCCTTCATTTGTCACTGAAAAAACTGAAGTAGGAGCTCACAGTGGAGTTTAAACAAAATGATATAGCCTAATCGTTAAAGAATATATTGCATATCAAGAGGGGGGCAAGTGTCCTTTCTTCTACCAAGCATTATCAGCAGTAGAGCAATTTTTATTGGTATAATTGAGCGATTTGTAGAGTTTCCACAGGGATTTAAAAAAAAAAAAATTATTAAATTATAATTAATAATAAGGAAAAATAATTACAATTTTCGGGTGCATAACTTTTGTTAATGCGCCCGATTTTGTAATTTTTGTCAAGTTTACTGACCCTGTTTTTTTTTCCTCTTGTTACATTAAAAAGTTATTTTTATCACATCTACAGATGGTTAATCAAAATATATTTATTATTTTTAAAATTCATATATCTAATGAAAAAAATGTTAGAGTCATTAAATAAAATAAAGAAATTATTAGTCAGTGTTATGTTATTTTAGTAAATAACTGATAAATCAATAGTAACATTTAAAAATGAGAATTAACGATTATCTTATCTTACTTTTTTTTTTTTTTTAACCTCAGCCCATTTTGAAATATCAAATGTGGTCCTTGAGCAAAAATGTTTGTTTTCAAATTAAAGCCCTTCAAAATCTAGACATAATGTCAACTTCAATACTATTTGAAAATATTCCACTCAGTTTTAGACTTATTTTCCAAAGAACATTCGAATCAACCTGATATGACCAAAGTGTATCACTTCTGATCGACAGCAACTCACACAAGAACGTCATTCAGATAGCTTTGATAGCAATCCGGTGTCATATTTCATTTATTAAAGACATCCAAAACCTGCATGTGACGATTTCAATGAAATTTCAGAATGATATCAGAAACAACACAAAAGTTACAAGGAAACCAGGAGCCCACATTAGGATGTCACCCAGCAAGTTTCAAAGCAACCTGACCTCAAACAACCATTCATTTAAATTTCCGATGTGAAAGTCGATTTAGTTCGATGAGACCTCACTAGTCCATAATAGTGCACCTTCCTCCCTTTCCCACAGGCAGCGGTACCATCGACTTTGAGGAGTTCTTGGTCATGATGGTGAGGCTGCTCAAGGAGGACCAGGCCGGCAAGAGCGAGGAAGAGTTGGCGGAGTGCTTCCGTATTTTCGACAAGTACGAGTGCACTGTGACAAGGCTGCTTCTGTTTCTTTGTGTATTTATCAGTGGTGGCAAAAGCAGAGGCGGGCCGAACTTGAATGGCGCTGTGTACAACATCAAGGATAACACCCTATTAACTACTTTTATGGTTAAACATTCAGTTGTTGAAGAAGATTGTGTGAAACAAGAAATCGGAATAGCCGTGTACTTGTTAACTTCCCCCTTGACACTGACATACTTCGGCGATAGCAAGTATCCAACCGATGCATTCTTGATTTAAGCTAGCTGACAAAAACATGCGGGTGTTACATGCGTTCTTGGTTTCTTCGTACTTTCAATTGGAACAGTCCTTGGGCCGTGGCTGTTGATGTTTCACGAGATCACAACGACGTAAGAATGGACAGAAACGCCAATTGAGAATCGGCTGCTTTCCACAAACAATAAGCTAACCTTAATGCCTAGCCGATGACAGATATTTTCGAACAACCATCAACACTCACAATCATACCTAGGGGCTATTTAGAGTGTCCAATCAACCTGCCTTGCATGTTTTTGGAATGTGGGAGGAAAAGAAGAAAAGACACTGAAGTGAAGGACTGATAACGAAAAAAGAAATACTGAAGTACAGTCACAAAGTGAACTTCCTTACTTCCCAACACTTCATATGATAGGTCTTCATTTCTGAACAATTGATGTCTCCGCATAGGAACGCCGATGGCTACATCGACAGAGATGAGTTCTCCCTGATCATCCGCAGCACCGGCGAGCCCATCACAGAGGATGAGATTGATGAGCTGATAAAGGACGGAGACAAAAACGCCGACGGCATGCTGGACTTTGACGGTACGTGCAGATCGATGACTCAAGCACACAAGTCACGGCTAGTAGATCTTGACAGGGAGGTTCTGTTCTGTTCTGACTTCCGTGCTTGTCTTGTGCTCACCAGAATTCCTCAAGATGATGGAGAATGTGCAGTAAAAGCAGACATGTTCATGGACATTCCTCCTCAGTCCCGAATCCCCACCCATGTGGAATTCATCCGACCCCCTCATGCTGTTCACCTATGATCAATTCACTCTCCATCCTCAGACACCCTTAACAGAAAGATTTTGCACCGTGAAGAGAAAAGAAGGGGGTGGGTCTTTCATGGTTGATGAGCTCCACTCGTTGGGGCAAGCAGACAGCTCATGGATTCAATTCACACACCCCAGCCCAGGAAGACCCCCTCACGTTGCTTCAAGCTCTACTCTAGATGTAGTCTATATCGAACAGCAACCGATTACTTAGACCAATTCATTCAAAACCACTTCAGTGTACAAAGAAGTTACCTGCTTGAGTAGCAACAAGAATAAATGAACTAACAACATGCTCACTTGTAGTCTGTCATATTAACAGTCTGTAAAATGTTGTTTGAGGAAGAGCAATAAAATGTTGTTGTTTCTTCTTTTTGTCCACTTTGCTTAAAACTGTCACCAAATTTTAGTTCCAATCTATGACAATCAAAATGTAACCCTAATTCCATTGAGGTTGGGATATTGTGTAAAATGTAATTAATAGCTGAATAAAATGATTAGCAAATGTTCAAACTACATTTAATTGAATACAAAGACAAAATATTAAATATTCAAACTGAAAAACTTTATTGAACTAATAATCATTAATTTAGGATTTTATGGCAGTTCACGTTTACCACTGCATTACATCTCCTTTTCTTTTAACATTCAGTAAACGTTCGTGTATTTACAACACTAATTGTTGAAGCTTTGTAGTTGGAATTCTTTCTCATTCTTGCTTGATGGACAGCTTCAGCTGTTCAACACTCTGAGGTCTCGTCTTTATTTTACGCCTCATAAACTGCCACAAGTTTTCAATGAGATACAGGTCTGGACTGCAGGCAGGCCATCTTAGTACACACTTTTTTTTTTTACTATGAAGCCACGCTGCCGTAACACATTCAGAATGTGATCTTGCTGAAAAATATGTTGCTTGAATGACAGCATGTTCCTCCAAAACCTCTATGTAAATGTGGACTCGTCAGACCACCAAAAAATTTTCCGCTTTGCATTATTCCATTTTAGGTGAGCTTGGGCCCAGAGAAGCCGGCGGCATTTCTGGGTGTTGTTGAGAAATGGCTTTTATTTTACATAGTTGCGTTTTAAGTGGCACTTACGGATGTAGCACTGAACTGTATTTGCTGACATTGGTTTTCTTAAGTATTCCTGAGCGCATGTGGTGAAATCTTTTAGACATTGATGTTTTTTTATGCAGTCCTACCTGAGAGGTGAAAGGTCACGGGCATTCAATGCTGCTTTTCCGCCTTGCCCCTTACATGCAATGATTTCTCCGTATTCTCTGAACCGTTTGATGACATTATGAACTATAGATGATGAAATCCCTTAATTTTCCTTTAATGTTATCATTCAGTCTTTAGTGGGAGTTCATCAGCATGGAACACGGTAACTGCGTACAGCCAGCTCTGTCTTTTCTCACGTAGACTTCCACGGGTGATCCAAGGCGATGCAAGCGCATACCTCATCGCTAATTATTGCTATCACATTGCTAGGTTCAGATGTGCAACACAACCGTACAACTGAGTTAAAGTTCCCTCATTGAACTATGTGAGCAAGTCAAAAAAATAAAAATGAATCACTGAACATTATGCAAAAAAAAATAAGTATCTGGTAAAAAGCATATATTTATTAAAAACAGTCAACGAATGCATGTTCTACTTAAAAAATCAAACGTTCGAAACAGATTCAGGTATGGTGCGAATATGTCAGTAAATAATGAATGTGCTGTCCAAAAACAAGCATGTCAGGTTTATGGATGTTTGTCCATTGGTGTGAATGCTTGTTCGTCTGTGTCCTGTTGACTATTCCAGGATGTAAAAAGTTGGATATCCAAATTGGGATCAAATAACTATAAATATGTATGCATTTGTTTCAGCGGATGTTTACGAGCCATAGTTTGCCTCGTCGAAAGCTTTTCGGGCCCTCTTGAGCTCCTCATTCATGGTCAGCAAGTCTTTGACTCTGGCAAACTTTCTGGGATCCTTTCGAATGAGGAAGACGATGTCTTCCACCTGGACACGACCTTGGCGCCCGATGGACATGGCTTTGTGGGTCATTTCTGTGATGAACTCGATCACCAGGTCTTCAAGGATATCCACTGACTCTGTGTAAGGGTTCTGGTCGTCCCCGAAGCCGTACATCATGCATCGAAGCTCCTTGGAGAAGAGCCTCTTTCGACGGCCATGACACACATCCACACCACTGCAACTCTCGTCCAACTCCTCCTCAAAACCGGTCTCATCCTCCTCTTCTGCCATATTCTGCTGCAAAAATAAAAAATGTTTTTAGTTTATTATTCAGGGTTGTTTCCATACGTTGGGAAGAATGAGAATCACCCGTAATAAGCCACAAAAATCACTTTTCAAGAAAAACATTTTTATTTATAAAATATGTTCGACAGACCGTCACAGCAAACATCGAAGGGCTCCATTTTGCTTTAAGTAAGCTGGAAAGCTACCATCCTCGTTTCGCAGGAAATAAATAAAAACAATAATCCAATTATGCCACTCTTTATGCCGACACTTTGTATCTTTGTCGGACTCTTCTTGTGTGAGGATTATTCACAAAATGTTATCTGTTCAATTCGATTGTATCAATCATGCCTGCTTCCAGAGACCCGCCTACGGCATGATTCAATTCGTTGTTCTTTATTTAAACGCATTCATAAGTTATCGGGGAAAAAAAAGTTAGATCCCTATGTACGGAAACGTTTGTGATACAGACACACTTAGTTCATCCAAGAAAACCTTACATCAAAATTCCGCGAAGAATCAAAACAGTCTCTTGCTTCAATTCAGCTTCCGGCTTTGTGTCGTCAAGCGGAAGTGAGTCTCGGCGGAAATTGGAAGCTTTTGGGAAACACCGCCCCCGTGCGGTGCATTTATAACAACCACAATCACTTCCCACGACGTGTACTTTTAGTTAGTGATGAACAATGTCGTTTTAAGTGTTATATTTAGACTTAATATCGCGTAATTCCTTCTTTCTTTCAGCACACGCCGACCGGAAACACTTCTAAGGACCATTCAGCACATGTAAAAGGTCTGTATTTCTTTGTGCGGCGTCAAACATATGACAGCTGGGAAAGAGTAGCGTTCACAACTGACTTTAAGATTGCCGCGTTGAACATAATTGAAATCCTTAGGTGCTAATGTTCGATCAATAAATCCTCATTTTCACCACTTAATTTAAGAGATTGAATTTATCGATCTTGAGAAGCTAACGTTAGCTGTAGCTAGATAGTCGTGCTTGTTTGAAAATAAACGTCGGAACCCGTCAATGTTGTCAGCGTTATCGGTGAGTGCTCCACCTTTCAAAATGAATCGAATTGAATATTTGGCATCTGTGAACGCATTCTCGCCGGTAATTGTTGTGCTCTAAATGTCTTATTTTTCGTCTAAAAAATTCACTACAGGTGTTTAAAAAGGGGGATAATAAAGTACATTCTGCAGATGACACTTGAAGTCTGTTTATGGCGTGGCCGGTCCAGTTCTTCTGCAGGACGCTCCGGACTGTGGGACTGGTTCTCCTCTACTATGTCTTCTCTATTGGTATCACCTTCTATAACAAATGGCTCATGAAGGTAAGCAATATTTGAGATAAGGATTAAGTGTTAACTGACTTGGTGGAGAACTTTGTTGCAGATGGTGTGGGTTCAGTTCGCGTTCAGTGCGAATGCTTTTCTGACTCTATATGTACCGAGTGATTGACTGATGAACAGTCCAGGTGAAGTCCGCCTTATGCCCGGGCAATTAATCAAAATTTAATGGCGTTTATATATTGGCTTCTCACTGTTGGTGTTAGGATTGGGGTGTTGATTGAAATCATGGCGGTGCATACAATAGATTTGTTCCATATCAAGGTATGTCTTGAATCATCTTTTATTATATCTTTGAAGAAAATGACGCATTTACAGTACTGACAAGTTCATTCGTATGTAAAATGACAATACAACACAAAGGAACTCGTAACATAATACCCTCTTGAACTGAGCCATACCATATCGTATTGAATCGAACTGTCCTTGACCACACCCCGTATCTCAATATATGTATTGAGTCGTCTTATTGGGGAGATGCACACCCTTATCTGAGGTTTGTGTTAGTCAAGTACAGTAAATGTTTTTGTTTTTTAGGTGCTGGAATTGCGTTTCGTAAGTCAAGGTAATGCTAGCTTACTATGGTGACTCAAAAGATTGGAAAAAGAGACATATTGCCCATCCGTGGCCTTATTTCGGAGGGTTGTTTGATGAAGTCAGCTTCAAGAATAATTTGTAGAGAATAAGTGGCTCAGATAATGGATGGACGTTCCCTCTTGAGGCAGCCTAAAAACGTAATCTTATAGCAAGACTGCCGCTGTAGCCTATTATATGTAATTTCCTATTTAAGCGGTGTTGCAGAAATGTATCCCCCTCCATTGCTTTTTTTCTACAGTTCAAATTATTTATTTATTTTTTTTGCACCATAAAGATGAATGAGAATGAGGCAGATATTGGGTGAGACAGAGCAGGACGGTGGTTCTGTGCAAGCTGAAGAGGAGTAAGTTGAGCGCACCAGACGACGAGCCAGAGGCCTTGGGAGAAACGTGTTGTCAGAGAGAGGACACAGCAGAAAAGGGAGAAGGATAAAAGATTCTGCAAATGAGAAGAAAGCAGAGTGTGTCAAACACTGAAAGAGTATATGGGTACTGCATTTACATTCACAAGCACTGGACCATCAGGTTTTTCAGAACATTTTGACAGCTTGATCGGTACTAATTTAGTTGGCACAGCACAGTAAGAAAACAACTTAATGCGGCACATGAAGGCATGCTCAGTTACTGCCCTACTGACTGATTTTTCATTTGATTGTTTTTATATTTATGACGTACAATGTAAAAGTTTAAATATTTACTCTAATTGAGACATTTCAAGGTTATGAACGTGTCATTAACTTGTTTGCACAGCTGTATAAGAATCTTATATACAGCATCTAATCTAATGTGGCCTACTGGTTAGCACATCAGCCTACCAATGCCGGGTACTCGGGTTTCCTCCCACATTAAAAGAACATGCATAGTAGGTTGATTGAACACTCTAAATTGTCACTCTAAATTGACCCAAATTGCCGAACAATTTGCTCTCCCTGCCTAGTCATTATCGTGCTGAACTTAGGTATACGCGGTCCAAGACTGGGTGCAGCGACCTGACGACGTCCACTTGCAAGAGTAGAGCTGAGAGCAGAAAAAAAGCAAATACCCATAAAGACAGTCAAAGCTTTTTTTCTCTGATGCATTTCGTAGACTACACTGTGTGTATAGTGTGAATTTAATACATCACCAAAGACATAAACAAACGTCACTGCAAAGGACAACTTCCAAGTTTGTGCGGTTTATCAGAAGCTAATGCTAATCTGTGCAGCCTACAAAACTCGATGCCGCTCTGCTTATCTTTGTGCTTTGATATCTGCGTGAGATGTAAGTGCTTCTGGAGGATAGTGTTTCGGACAATGCAGTCTGGCATCTGGACTCTGACCTTTGACCAGTCGAGCTGATCATGTCATGGGTGGGGGAAAAAAAATCAATGTGTGGGCTAGTTATTCTGATGTGCAGAACACCTCACACTCTGATACTTGTTGAGAACAGGCAAGTAACAAAATGATTTACTTGCTGGTTTAATTTCTTACGTGGTGCGTGGGCAGGCACGCCGAGGAATCAACTATTTGTTTATAATCACCCAAAAATCAAATTGCAGATGAAAAAGTTAGACTTTTTCAGAAAAAGGTTCAATGAAACATTGATGTAGGACCAAAACACAATCAGTTTTGCCTCATGACAATTTCTGTGTAACCCCCACCAGGGCTTCCACTATCCGCTTTTCATGACGTTGGTCCACCTGGCCCTCATCTTCTGCCTGTCGGCGCTGACCCGACGGGCCATGCAGTGTTGGACAGGGAAGACTCGGGTTATCTTGAGCTGGACGGATTACCTTTACAAAGTGGCTCCCACAGGTGAGACTTGGTGGGTTCGGTTACTTTGACAGAGGAGAATATTAATAACAAATTTGAGTTCTTCTGATTTGCCTGTTGTCTGTAATGCAGTCTAACAGGTTAAAATGAGGCATAGCGCCACCTGTGGTACTGGAGACCCACATACTTTGGACAATAATTAGTTTCTGCTCACTTGCAATGGCCCAGCATAATAAGGGATTTCTTGTTTTAGTGATGTTCTTTCTGTTCTTCTTTTGTTCCAGCCTTTGCTACAACATTGGACATTGGACTCTCCAATTGGAGCTTCCTCTTCATCACCATTAGCTTGTAAGTTAATAATGTTAACGCGTCCTTATTAGATCGTCTGGATGCGTAATTTTCCTCCTCCTCATTGAGTTGTTTGTTTTTCAAGGTACACCATGACTAAGTCTTCTGCAGTGATCTTTATTCTCTTTTTCTCTTTGGTCTTCAAACTGGAAGAGCCGGTGAGAATCCTCGTATCAAAGCAGTTCCCAGGTGTCTCAATGACATGGCAACTGTACATGAGTTAAATGTTCAGCACTATGTGCATTTGATAGCCGAGTATTTTCTCTTTCCACCAGAACCCATTCCTGATTCTCGTGGTGCTGCTGATCGCCAGCGGCCTGTTCATGTTTACGTTCCAATCGACCCAGTTCAACCTGGAAGGCTTCCTCATGGTGTTGATGGCGTCCTTCATCGGGGGGATCCGCTGGTCCCTCACTCAGGTGCTCATGCAGAAAGCCGAGCTGGGTCAGTGAGCAATTGTTGTCCGTTTCATAAATACAAACGGTGCACTACTGTTGTGGTGATTACCTGAGGCACCCATTTTGCCTCATCAACCATTTTGAAGTGGATCGTTAAGATTCCTTTTTGGCAGAGAGACGGCACTTTTTCCCATTGGACCAAATGGAAATGGTCACTATGATGAGTTCAATGAAATCATGAATTAAGTCTTGTCTTAAGGTTATGCCTAAGATTATTGGTGCTTTTTTTTTTATTTAATTTTTCCAACAGTGCGTTTTTTGAAATAATGAATCGTATGACGTTGGCCGGCATTTTCATTTAGTTTCCAACATAATGTCACTTGAAGTAATGCATTTGCTTTTTTTTTTATGCAATTCATTTTTAAAAAGTCACTCCAATTACTTAGGCCGTTACCCTCTCCTTGTTAAAGTTGTTCACATTTCATCTTCCTGTAGGCCTCCAGAACCCCGTAGATGCCATGTACCACCTCCAGCCTCTCATGTTTCTGGGCCTCTTTCCTCTCTTCTTGTACAATGAAGGTGAGCTCAAGCCCTAGTTGGGGATTGTCCTCCATAGACAAAAGCCAACGGTTGTCCACTGTGCACCCTTGACCTGTGTGTAGAGATTTTTTTTTTTGTGTGTGTGTATATTTGTAGGCTTGAGCCTCAGCACCTCTGACAAGTTATTCCGGGTACCAGAGCTCTTGCCGCTTTTCTACATAGTCTTCCTACTAAGCATTGGAGGACTCCTGGCTTTTGGTCTCGGCTTTTCAGAGTTCCTGCTCGTCTCCCGAACCTCCAGCCTCACGCTATCCATATCAGGGATCTTTAAGGTATTATTTTATATAAGCATTTGTGTTTATTGTGCATGCTCGTATGTCCTTCTGTCAAGTTATGTTGCTTTGTATCGCTGACCCTTCGATTTGGAATAACATGGCATCAAGATTTTTCAAAGTAATGTACTTTTTTTGGAACAAAGCTTCTTCAAAATGTGGATACTAATCCAATATATATTAGATATAACAGACACACCTGCCTATGCTTGAACAACACAAACATTAAAAACTACTAAAGAATGTGTATACTTTGTGCTGTCACTGTCCGCTTTTGACGCCTATTGAGTTATCTGCAATTTGGTCTACGTAGGCCAGTTTTTTGTTGTTGTGTTCTGTATTCCATATGTGTCACTAGAAATGTTTATGAAAAGAACGCCTCCAAAAAAGGGGCACTTAGACATTCAGTGTAATCTAATTTCTGTCTCTTGGTCGGTTTTGCTGCAGGAGATATGCACGCTGGTTCTGGCAACATCGCTGATGGGAGACAAAATGAGTGTCCTCAACTGGCTGGGCTTCGCCGTTTGTCTGTGTGGCATTGCCTTGCATGTCGGACTCAAGTTCTATTATTCCAAAAGTGAGTGCATTACAAGTGTTACAATGGAATGAATGAACATTCCAAACATGATCAGTAAAATGTATTGAGTGGTAATAATTGCAGGTGTTGAATTGTGTTTGTTGAATGTTTTATATGATAAAGTTTATTGCCACATGAGCTGAATACTTTTTTTTTCTTCTACCATGTGAAATCATCTCTATATGTAGGTTTGTTTTGCAATGAAAATGCTATTATTTATAGTTGCGGTTGAGAGTGGATGGTAGTGGGGGCGCAATTGTTAGGGGGGGGGCGTAACAGAAAATAATTTAGAAGCATTGATTTTCAGTGACAGTAGTCTGTTGTAGCAATATACACTGGAGCATGTCAATTAAAAGGAAACTTTGTAATAGTTTGTTACAGTGTCTTTTCAGCAAACCTCTCTCTCTTTCTGTTCACTTGCTGTACCAAATGTTCTACGTCAGCTGTTAAGGCAGCAAAATAGAGTGCAACCTTGTCAAAAAGATTGCAAAACATTTATTAACTGTATAGGATTTTTTTTTCAAGTAACCAAAATGAAGTACGGTATAATGAATACATGCTGAATTGAGGCCCAGTGACCCCAATTTTTCCTGTTTTCTCCCTCAGATAAGAGTCCATCCTTACGGGAGCTCAACAGTAAGAGCCCAGAGCTTGAGTTGCCTTTGCTGCGATGTAAGGATGAGGACTCCGCCGCTGAAAATGAGGAAGAAGAAATCACCTTGCACTGATATCAAACCGTTTGAACTCTGATGTCAGCCAATTTACTTTGCATTGATTTCCAAAAACTGTTAAATTTCCAGCCCAAGGGTGAAAGCTAGCCACTATGTCAGTTATTTTATTTATAAACATTTCATTAAGTCCATCTTCATTATGTCTTATGACTTGACAGGGGGGTGAATATGTAGCTTGCACTATTTCAGAGTCTGCAACATGATTGAAGTTGGTTGTTGATGCTTTAATGTGATACTGTGATTGAATCGAATGGGATTCTTTACATTGCCAAAGTGACATGATATGGAATATTGACATAGGAAGCACTAAGATGTAATTGTCAGATCAGCTTTCTTGCAACGCACTAACGTTGATGACAACCAACTTCATAATACAGTACTGTACAGTACTTTTGGTCTCCTCTCAAATTCTTAGTTTTTGCTTTTTTGTTTTCCCCACTTTCATGTTTATGATAAGAAAACAAATGTAAATATCAGACAAATATAACCCAAGTAAACACAAAATCCACCTTTTAAAAGATGATTTTTATTTATTCAGGGAAAAAAATAGTCAAAGTTCCCCGGTCCTGTGTGAAAACGCACTTGCCCCCTAACCCGAATAACTGGTTGGGCCATCCTGAGCAGCAGCAACTGAAATGAATCAGTTTTTGATAACAGGGAGTGAGTCTTTCACATCTCTGTAGAGACATTTTTGGCCCTCTCTTCCTCGCAATTTTAATTCGGCAGCATTGGAGGGGTTCAAGCATGAACAACCTTTTTAAAGGTTATGCCGCAATAGGGCTGGGCGATGATTAAATATCAATTTGTATTTGCGATTGACACGTGATCGATATCAATACAAAACGGCTTTGATAGATTGTTCGATATAACAGAATCAGAAAACCGAGCCACCCGCGGAATTGTGCGTGTTATAGGCAGCGCGCAGCCACCTCCAAAGATGAAGAAGACTCATACAAATGCAAATAAGCATTTACAATACAATAAAATTTTACCTGTCCATCCTCCGTCCGCAACCTGGGCACCCTTCCATCGTCGCCCCTCCGTCCTTATTCATAAAAATTATTGTCCTCTGTCCACGTCAGTCTTCCTGATTTTGCATTTCATGAAAACCAACTACCGACCTTGCTTAGTCTGTCCTTTTTTTTTAAAAAAAAAAACAACAAAAAACTTCTCATCCTCCATCCTCTGTCCACAAAATGAACCGATGGACTGCAAAATACCCACCTTTGCTTAGATCGTGATATACTTTTCAGCTATATCACCCAGGCCTATGGCACAGCATTTCAACCGTATTCAAAAGAGCCAGAGAATAATGCTCTCTGATTCTTGCAAGCTGGATCTCGAGTGATGTTTATATCAGTTTAGAGGTTCCGCGGTACCTCAGTTGCAGTTGCAGTAATTTTTGATTGACCAAACACGTGTTAACTTTTGTGAGAACGTTAATTAAGCCACATGAGTTGGCTCTTGATGGACCTTTAATTCTAACAATTAGATGATTTGAATGTGCATTAATATGGAAAAAGTCTCAGTCTTTTGACATCAACTTTAGTAGCAAAAAAAGGAACATGGAAATTACCATTTTAAAAGCTTTACACAAATTCATTTACCTTAAGTGGCAAATTATCAGCTACCATGTGGCTGTAAATTCAGGTCATGACTGAGCTCAAATGTGCCTTATATACCTCACAGTTTTCAATTGGACTCATAAAGCTAACTTTTATAGAAATATTCAATCATGTCTTTGAAATACATGGAAATGTTTATTATTAAACAATTTTTTGTGGCACCTTGAATATTGTGTCGCTTTCTTTGTTGCTGCGTTGACTGTAACAACTGAACGATTTGTATGTCCCAAAGAACATCAACCCCTTTGTCAAGTAAGTGCAAAGTACACTTTACAGACATTTCCACCCACACGCTTTACAAATTACTTGACAGAATTTTACTAGGGATTCAGTATTTATTTCACTCAGTGACGTACGGTCCAAGTTTTACATTTGCACATTTTGACGGTTATTCTGTCTGTTACCATAGTCAGCAAGAGACCATCGAAACTATGGATTGTTAATTGCTTTGTAACCGAGTAAAATTCAGCAGGGGAACAAATAATTACATCCTCATCTTAGTGCGGCTCATTTAAGATACCATCTTGTGGTCCTTCAACACTGTAAAGTGTTAGCACACATTAAAAAAAAAAATACCGGCAACTGTACACCTAGTTGATATGTCAGTTTAACATCAGAAGGTCTTCCGGAAAAAAATAGGATGTAATTCTAATGGATATTTGCCACCTATTCTTCTAATTTTCTTAGGCGCTGGGATCAGAGTAGAAGACAAAAGTTGCTGTTCACACTACATCGGCTTTCATTTCACATGTTTCCCAGACTTTAATCGTGACACAACGCAGTTTGGATGCTACAGCAAATGTTCGGCGTCTCTATGGTTGTACCGCGCATAGACATTAGCTTCCCAAGACCTCCCCTTGGCAAGGGATCGTGCGTCAACTTCATCGCCATATTGAAGGTGGAAATGATTAGTGTAGCTGCCTGGGTCATTTGGTACTTGGATACATGGCCACCATTTTCCACCCAAAATAAAATATGCGATTAACAATGAAAAAAAAAAATCCAATCTTACTCAATTTTGCAAATGAAGTTTGCTGACTTTGTGGCTTTTAATGAAGTCCTGTGTGGGCCGATTGTAGTAAAATGCTTAAATATAAGTGTCCTGAATTTAAAGGTTTAATAAACGGTCAGGGGAATGGGTTTCCAGTCATTATCCTGTTACTTAAAAAGCAATCAGACTAATATAAATCACCAATTATAAAAAGGATCAACAAAATTGGTTCCATGTTAACCTTGTTCTGGTTCTTACCCACTAGCCACACAACACAAATCAGGACCTAGTTATTATAAACACTTATTAAATATCTCATATTTGTGTTCAAAATTTTATTGTTAGATACAGTACATTAGTACGCAACAGTTGTATACTATATGTGTGTGCGTGTCAGAGATATGAACTTAATGCACTTCGTATGCTGTTGCTTCAGTCAAAGGATTTGTATTAACGTACATGTTCTATATGACACATCCAATATGGCGGACGCGCGGGTGTATCGTAGCAACATTTCCTAACTGCACAGGCGGAATTTAAGTGAATGTTTTGTCTATAATACCACGCCCATGAAGGAGAGGCCGCGGGGTCTGGCTAAGTTCTGGAATCACGTTTCTCCGCACACACAAGCCGGTACCGAAGCATTGGGTGCATAATTAGTGAGTCTGCGAGACTGCTTAGTTCGGTATCGTTGATATCACCCTCACATTCGGACACAATATGCTTTAATTGTGGAGGACTGATTCGTCTTGACCTGAAGCAGCACCGCCACTCAGCAGGTAAGCGCTCACCTTGCTCTCGCCGCCCCTCCACACAGCAAAACTCCTTCGTTGTTGTTTGGCATTCTTTTTTGACTCGTGTAATGGTGAAACTCTTTATCTGAACTTTTTTCTACTTTTGCCGTGTTTTACCCTTCTTGATTGCGGCCCAGGTGCAATTGAGTTATTGTTAGACAAACTTCATAAAAGCCATCTTCACTTTGTGACTGACAACAATTAAAGTTGTTATTATTCTTAAAACGCTCTATTTTAGTTATTATTTTAAAATTTGATTTTATTTATTTGTAAAAAGTAAAAGAATCAATTTACACAACCAATCGCTGAATTAAGACACAAATAGACGTTTAATAATATTTTTTTTACGCGATACTGATTTTACAACACCGTTATTAGTGGCGTGCATGCAAATTCGCGTGTAAATCGTGCTTGCATTATTCAGTGCGTATGCAATTTAATCATGTATTTTTTTTGTATTTGTGTATTTTGATTGGATAATATAATACATGATGTTGAAGGAGTCCTCGGTTTAGATTTCAAAGTTAGGGATGGGACGGTGGGAACGGAATTTGACACAGATGGTCACTAGGCACAAGAAGACGCGCTTAGTTTCGGCCAATATTTTTCCTTTGAATGCTTGATGTTCATGGCCTCGGATGTTTTTCTGGCTGTAAGCAAAAACACACCGACAGTGGTCACTAACCTTTTTGTAACTGCAAGTTTATGGATACATGCGCTCTGAAATAGCATTTGCTCGCTTACCTTTAATCACATGTTTTTATTGTATGTCATCATTAGTAATTAGTGATATTCGTGGTAATGATTTCTCATAATAATTGGGAAACAGACAAGTATCATTATGCAACACTTTATTTCTGTAACACTCTGACAGTGTTAACATTTTCAAATGAACAATTCTATAACATTTCTAGAAAATCACAATGTCCCGCTACTGATAAGCTGACTCATATGGTCTTTGGGCGCTATTTGGTGCACGCAGGCGGACTTCTGCACTAGATGATGAAAGCTTGACACTTTGTAGGCCTTGAATAACATCCGATATTCTCCAAAGTTATATTATAGGATGTTATTAACAATATTATTATATTAGTATATTATTTTGCTATTCTATCATCAATTGGAGCTTCACAACTCAAGTCATCACAAAACAATAACTATAACTCTACGTGTATGTAATTAGGACCATTAGCTGATTTTTGTTTTTACACTTGTTATCACATTCTTATTAAAAATGCTTTGTTTTTCATTCACTGTAAAAAATAAAGTACTTGTGCATATTTTTCAGACCATGAAAAAAAAGTCAGATTTTATTATGTTATCACATTTAACTGTAAACTCTTTGAAGCAATTTCTCCTTGTTCGGGACACTTGCTTAGTCTTTTTTTGTGTCTTATAAATCAATTAATCCCAACAAACTACTAATACTGTAAAAAAAAAAAAAACAGCCAAGTGTTCAACATTATTCAAGATTTAAAAAGAAGACACACACTGAACAGGAAGTAATTGCTTCGTTTTGCTATGCTGAATACAGAAGCCAAATTTATCAGGTTTTAACACGTAATTATGTTGTCATTACAGCATGAAACATCACATTAAATTTGAAATTGATCACATTACAACGTGAAATTGAAGTATGTTTTTTGCTGGTGTGGCAGCAATATGGTTCCATTCTAAATGTCTTCATTTCGGGGCACAATTCAACTAAGCTACAGGTAACGTCGTTATTATTGCTTTACACTTCCAGAAATAGTAAAAAGGGCGGTCAAAATGGAGTCACCAGCATTACATAATGGTGTTACTTTCTGTGTGTCTGACAGGCATGCAGACAGTCAGTCAGACAGGTGCACACAGCAAGGGTGGTTCATGACAACAGTCAGGCAAGCACAGACACATGTGAGGCATGAGAAAATGAAGAGCATCAGATCCGTGATGGCATGCTGGAACTCTTCTCAGTTGATTTGATTTATCACGACAAATTAATTAAAGGGCCACTCGGAGCGGGTCGCTAGTTTGCCATCCCTGGTATAGACAAACAACCATTCACACCTCTGAACAAGGTGGACCATCGGTGGACCAAGTATAGTCCGCTGCCCCCATTTTTTTATGACATCTATTTCACTTCAATGGGTCCGGTGACGTAAGGGCCGCTTGAGAAACTTTTTATCACAAGCTTCATCCACAGGCGTGCTGGAGCCTAACCCAGCTGTCTTCGGGCAGTAGGCAAGGTACACCCTGAACTGGTTGGCAGCCAATCGCAGGGCACACAAAGACAAACAACTATCCATGCTCACGAACATCCTTAAGGACAATTTAGAGTGTTCAATCAAACGAGCATGCTTGCTTTGGAATGTGGGAGAAAACCAGAGTACCCGGAGAGAACCCACGTGGGCACGGGGAACCCGTGACCTCTGCACTGTGAATCGGAGGTGCTCACGAGTCGGTTACCGTGCTGCCCATCACAAGCTTCAATATCTATTAATTGGAAATGTGGTTCAGTATTGTTATAAAAATATATGTGTCCTTTATAAATTGGATTTGTATGACTTGGCGGCGGCAGGTAGTCGACTGTCGCTCATTTGCGCCAAACGTCGAAATGAGATTATGCAGTGGAGTTCCTTGCCCAGCCGCGTAAAGACAATTTTTTTTTATGTTGTTGAAAGCCTGACATTGGATTGGATTATTTCTATTTCCGTTATTTTACACGAGCGATTTGTTACCAGTTTCAAAAAGTGAGGATGATGGTATTGTTTTATTTACTTTTTGTGGTTTGTTTTTCTAAGTTCTCACATTCCAATCATTGTATCCTCTGCCGGTTTTGGCAAATTCAGTGAACTGTGGTTTGTAATCTGTAAATTTAGCATTTAAATAAGCACCCTTACAGACTGAAGCTTGTTCGTTTTACGAGCTCTTTTAAAGAGCGTTGTGAGTGTTAATATTACAGACCTATGCGAGTGTGTGTGTCATTAACTGTGTGAAGTCCGATGGTCTGTAATGGAGCGCTAGCACCAGAGCACCTGTACTCACACTCTGTTATAAAACTTTTCCCACGGGAACGAGGATGATTGGACTGTTATTGCCACACCGTTGTGTCACACAAAAGCGTTGTGTCACTCGTTCTGTACAGTCAATGTTTTAAGTATTGTTGTAACATGTTATACAGGTGAAAAACAACTCTATACCATGTTATTTACGTGACCGAATATTACTATTGCTTTGTGTGTTTTTAGGTTTCACGTCCCTTCGCCAACCAGCCTCTTCCTCAACCTCATCATTGTCATTTCACTGGATCATGTTGCATTTCCTGTTTGTCATCGTGTTGCTGTCATCGGAAGTTCATGGCCAAGGTTAGACTGCCGGACATCACAATTTCACCGGCAGAGCAATTAAATATTAATATTAACATTTATCTGTAGTGATTGATATCACAATATATGACCGATTTTCTCCAATTCTCAACCACTCTTCTTGAATTTTTCAAAGCCAAAATTGTTTTTTTGGGGGGGGGGGTGAAGGGGATAGACTGGCCACCCTCTCTCTTTTGAAAGGGCATTGTAGTTCACTTGGCTGATTGACCCAGTGCTCGTCTAGTTCCACTTTCGACCCGATGTGAACCCTTCAGAGGTCCGTGACCCAAACCACACAGGCAGCCAGACGTACATACAATCAAGCGAGGCAGAAAAAGGATCTCTTCATCGACGGGGGTCATTTGGTTTCCATAGAAGGAATAAGAACATCGTTCCGTTCACGTTTATTCTTCTCTGTCTTCTTTGTCTCCGCCACCCTTTACCCTCATGCTCTATCTATAACTCATCCACGTTACGTACGAAACACTGACACACTGTAACTCTGTGACGGTCCCCTGACATAACCTTTGACACTCATGGCCCGCCTTAGCATCCTCTTCCTGTTTCTTCAGGGGATGGGAGGACAGGCCGTGCTTTGACGGGGATCGGGGCAGCTGCAGTGGGGGGGTGGATGGACGGTGGGACGGCAGAAACATGAAAGATGCTGCTTGTTGGGAAACCCCCTGTTTGAAATCATGCAAATAAAGCAACAAAAGATCATTTTTTTGGGGAAGGAAGTGACATGGAGGGTTTATTTCTGTCATTATACACGTTCAACTCCGGGCCAAGTGCTCAACTAAAATCTTGTTGTCTTTGCCAAGGTCGTCTTAAGCTGACGGTCCTCTCCGAAGACAGATTGCAGTTGAAATGGAAAGAGACAGATAGTCCCATTCAGGGCTACAAGGTCCGAGTAAGACCCATCTCAGGTGAGACTCGTCAGCCTCATTTCCGACAAGCGATACTATTTGGTTGTCACAAACTAATCTTTTTGGAATCGATTACTTGGGAAACTCCATTATTTAATGCCTTTAGAAGTGTATTTTCCCTAATATTTTTGGTTCAGTTCCAAGTTGGACTATCTCGAGTGTATTCACACCTTCTTCTCCTGTTGACTTTTTGGCGCCTTTACTTTTGGCCACCGACCAAATATTTCTAATTTAACTTTAGGAATGCAAGTTGGTCCCCGCAGCCAGAGCCTAAAATCCTGTGACAACTTGCTGTCTGACCATATAGATATATTTTGTCGAATTTAAAATTTTCAAGTGTTTAGACTGACATTGAAATGAAAACTGATATGGTGACACTGTTGTCGTGCAAACTAGTGACAGTATTTGTCAGATTTCAGTTCAAAATTCTCTTCGGGGGTCACCTAAGCACATTTTTAGACTTTGAAAATGTGGAAGTGGCTCATTTCACATTTACTTTGCAAGCCACAAATCTCCACAACTATTTTGCGCTGAACTAGTTTCCCTAATTCCCAATTCAGATGGAAAAATTAAACTAATGTTATCTGTTGGCTGCATGAGACAGAGTTGTAACAACTTGATTGTGGCATTTCCGCCAAGTTGCTCGGAACTGGAATGGAAGAATATGTCGGTCATGAGCAGTGTGTACAACAGGGCATTGAAAGAAAACACAATTTTCAAGTCACACGTAATAGTTCAAAAAATAAAATAATCACTTTCCAAATGATCAATTTCTTCATCTTGGAGTGGCACCAGTAAAGAAAGCAGCAATTAAAAAAACGTGTAACATTTAAGGACCAAACTAACAAATTTGGCTTTTCATGGAACCTGATGTGGACTCACTCAAATGTTGCTATTTCTTTGAGGTAAATTTTTTTCATTACTTGTCTTTTTTTTTTTTTCAGACGTGCCGCAGCCGGAGCTCATGTTGACCACCACACGGGGTCGGGCAACCGTGGCAGGATTGGACTCCAGTCAGGAGTATGCCCTCCAAGTTCTCGTGCTTAACGGGACCACAGAGAAACTTCTGGCAAAGCGACGATTCACCTGTAAGAGACGCACCAAGGTGGATGGCAGAAATTTCAAGGGTTGCGTGACTGCTATTAGACAAAATAGGTCAATAAATCAGATCCGAGCTGTTAAAATGTAGAGAATATTTAGCTTTATTTTAACTGAATTATTTGTGGTATTGGGGCTCCCCGGTTTATGACGGTCCTGAGATACGAGGTTATGAATTAGTTTGCAGAGCGGCATAATATGTCATCTGGTGACAAAAGAAGGCAGGCTCAATAACTCTTATTCATACCAATATTCACAGTAATTTTTCCATCTTTAGTACGAATTCGGATGACATCGCTCAGGTTGTACCCAGCGTCTTTGTGGTTGGGTTGTAACGCAACGGCAGCGCAGTCGGCTGCTGGAGAACCACGCCACTGGTTGTTGGTTACTGTGTCGAGTCACACATGTCCAGGCAGGCCTCAGCATGAAAACTCGCAACATTAGCTGTTATGCTGGAAGGAATGATGGAAGGCTGTGAATTTCTTTGCGCCTGCTTTTTGACACTCTCTGTGCGCTTTTTTTTTTACATTTATTTTTTTATCTTAAGCCCTGTCAGTTGATTCCCGCTTGAAAATTCCACCCTCAATTTACAAGTTGTTGACCTTGTCTTAAGGCCATTTCACTTAAAAATAAGCAGAGCTGCTAATACTGCTGTAATTTGTGAAATGAGCGATTCCCAATGATCCTGGAGTCATTTACGGCCCTCACTGACCACGGTGACCCAATGAAGGCACGGTTTTCAAGAGTTAAGAAACACTTAATTAATTCAAACACTATAATAACTCATAAAATTGAGCCACATTCCTAGCCTTGATACAGCCGTGTAAAAGAGGCCTTTGTCTCATCTAGTGGACAGTCTACGGGAGGAGGAGATGGTCCGTAGTGGCCAAAAGAGGAAGCTGTTGCCAGGAGGGTCTGGATCCGGAGACCTGGATGATGGAACGGAAGCTCTGCTGGCTCAGTCCACTGTTTTGTATCCAGACCCCGTGACCACTACTGTTTCCACTACCAATGCAGGTAAATCTTGCCCAGCAATCTTTAGGAATCTATATAGACAACTATTTACTCAGTTGAGTGATTCAAAAACAATATTATGTCGTGAATAACCATCTTAAAATTTAAGGCTTTTGCATAAGACTTATGGGGATCACAAGAATTGCCGTTACCTCTCTTTGCCAGAGCCACCGACTGTGAAATCCTCCCCTCAATCCCCAGATGATCCCCAGGACAAGTCTACCAAAGAGAAGAAGAAGAGGAAGAAAGAAAAAGAGCGAGGACGCACCAAGGTGGAAATCAAGGACGAACAGGGAACGGCAGTGGGCAAAGAGGAGAAACCTCACAAGATACCTCTTCCAACCCAGCCAGTTACAGGTAACCTCTGGTTCTCCTCCAGCCACAACGAAGACGGAGCCAAATTCGAAAATTAATTTGGTTGACTTTCAAAAGAAGATTTCCCATTTCTCACATATGCCACCATCAAAAAAAAAAAAAAAATTGAACAACAGAATCTGCACTTTTGCTCAGTCATCCACATAGCTACTGGCAATCATCTCCAGCTGGCACCCAAACACATTGTTGACACAAGAATAAACATTGTGCTATTATTTAAGCGTGGAAAGGTACAGGCTGGTCCTTTGAGCCCACCGCCAATCGAAAACACGTTAGTCTGAGTCTCAGAAATCAGTGTCAGATCCAAAAGATCAATTTGAAAGAAGGCTGACGTGATAAAATGGGTTTGAGAATAAGAGTCTTGAGAACAGAATGCATGCTGACTGTGTTTACGCGAAAGGAAACGGTAATGAAAAGCTATGTTGTTCGGCCGCAGGGCACATGTGTCGTCACTCATCGTATAGATCAATGAAACGTGCATTTACACAGCTGTTCATGTCCGTATCATGCTTACACATGTTTTGTGCGCTTGGCATTCTCTTTTTATGGCTGTCTAAATAAGTACAACAATAATGGGGCAGAAAAATAGGCACTTAAAGGGGAAGTCAACCCCCAACAAATATTTGCGGTATGTTCTATGTGCTTTCACTAGTCAACGCATGGCATTTTGATGAATATTGCGCATGTGGGATATGAGGTAAGCAGTAAAATAAGCACATTTTTAGCCATTTCAAGAGGCGGACATTTTGTCCCTTTCTGTCAACTGAAAATGACATCACAGTTGCTCAGGTAACGAGCAATCACGGCTCACGTATTGTCTGAAGCGGAGTCATGATTGGTCGTTAGCTGAGCACTGAGCAACAACAGGTGGCTTTTACTTTGTGAATTATATTCCACTCGCGCAATATTAATCAGAATGCCATGTTTCGATTAGTGGGGCTCCATTGAACATATTGTTGAAAAAAGTTTGGTGTGGACTTCCCCTTTAACCATGCGCCGCACCCAATAATATAGCATATTGTGCTACTAGCATGAACCTCCTGGAAGAGCATATTCCTCCAGGTCAAATTCTTGGGTGTTATCTTTTTCAAGGAGCGCTTCCGAGAAAACCTTTTGAGTGCAACACTGATGCTGCAGCGGACGTCATGTTTTTGGTGGACGGCTCCTGGAGTATTGGACGCACCAACTTCAGACGGGTCAGGGACTTTTTGGAGGGACTGATGACACCCTTCCGCATCGGGCCAAACCACATTCAGATTGGTGAGGTTTAGTATCGATGAGTTAGGCGTGCAATTATAATGACATATTTGTTTTCTCTTGCCTGCATGCCATCATCTATAATTCTTGTCACAGATCTGCAGCTCCAGCACACTTGGGAGAGGCCTTGATGTGGAACCACTTAGTGCTTTAAACATGGTGTGTTCCTCTTCCAGGCCTTAGCCAGTACAGCGGAGACCCGCGAACGGAGTGGCAGCTGAACAACTTCACCACCAAAGACCAACTGGTAGAAGCAGTAAGGAATTTCAGATATAAGGGAGGAAACACTTTCACAGGTTGTATCTGGCATGATTCTATATCGATATCTATTATTCAGGAGATGTTTATTAGAGTTGATAAATTCATCTCTAGGCCAAGCGCTGCTCCACGTCATGGAGGAGAACATGAGGGCCGAAGCGGGCGCAAGGTCGGACACGCCCTTCTACCTTGTGCTCTTGACAGATGGTAAATCGCAGGATGACGCCATCGCGGCAGCAAACCGACTCAAGAATGCGGGTGTGGAGATCATCGCTGTGGGTGAGATTTGCTTTTGAGATGAGATAGTTTGGGAGTGGTGTGAATCGGATCCCCTCCCCAAAGAAATGGGAAATGTACATATCAGCCCTTGAATGCATCTGTGTCATGTTTCAAGCATGAGTTGGCAGCATACAAATTAGAACTATGCAAATAGGACATAGAACTTTGATTTTAGATTTGGACTAAAATGTCTAATTGTATTGTTATTCCGCATTTAGGTGTTAAGAATGCCGATGAAGCCGAGTTGAGGCAAGTGGCCTCCGAGCCGGTGGATTCGAATGTCTACAATGTCAATGATTTTCATCTGCTCAGCAAACTGGTTTCCCGACTGGTCCACATCCTGTGTGGAAGAATAGAGGACCGCGGAATCATAAAGGGTAATGTAGCACTCATGACATTGACACAAGTCTTTTTAGCCGCAGGAACTGTTCTAGGGTTGGATGAGTGGTGCCAAGGTACATTATTTTGTGTTTACGTTTGGATTTATCTTGTGATATATAACCTACTGTGAATGTTTGTTAACCTGCTGTTGCAATATTAAAGGGAAAGAATGTTGACCAGATTTGTGTCAAACAGACGCACGTATGGAGATTTCCTTATTTTGCTATTTTCGTAGATGCGCACAGATTCAGCCGTTTGCGCCGTTGTGAGAGTGAACACAGCAGATTTTCTTTCCGGCCAGTGGAAGCAGCTCCTCTTATTTTCTTTATAATCCGCCTAGGAGAGGTGCACGGTTTACATGGTGAAAGCATAAACTGACTCATTGGAGTCACTGCAGGAGCTTGATGCGTGCAAAGTACATTTAGAAGATCTCCACTTTTGAATGACATACCGTTGGCAGCTGTGAAGTCGGTACTACTTCCACCCTTGATTATGCTTCGATGTCTGTTCTAATGTTTAGTCTACTTACGAACGCAGTCAGGGGCTGAGGCCGTAAGGGTAGCAAGACAGCGGCCGGAGGGCGGGGGACTGACCGGCAAAAAAGGCTGAAGTGTCCAGCTCTGCTAGTTATCCATTTTTAATTTTTTTTAAAATCTTTTCTACACACGCCTTCACATCCCATTTTCTAGAAAGTGAACCAGAGCCCACAGTAGACCCAACCCTGTCTTACCCGAGTCCCACCGACCTCCGCTTCTCCAACCTGGGCTCCAGAGAAGTGATGCTCCACTGGACCAACCCCGCTAAGCCAGTCCAGCAATACAGGGTGGTCTACCACAGCGCGGAGGGTCAAAGTCCTCAGGAGGTCAGAGACATTTCCAGTACTTCATTTATTATTAGCCAATATGTAGTGCTTTATGTTTTTCACACCTTCCTTTCTTAATCTGATAAAATTTCACTCAAATTGACGTTGAGGCATAGGAGATTTGAAAACTCCTTCTGCGTTCATGCCAATGTGTACATTGTTGTCATGGTTTCAAATCTTTTGGACTGTAACGTTTCTCTCTGTCTCTAAGGTGGTTTTGGCTGGCTCAGAGTTCTCTGTGCTGCTCCAAGGTCTCGCCTCTCAGACACTGTATCATGTGTCCATTTTCCCCGTGTATGAACACAGTGTTGGTCTGGCACTCAGGGGAACCGTCACCACGGGTGAGACGCATGCTGTCTTATGTCATATTTGACGTAGTATTCTGTATTTTTAGATGCGTTACAGTTTCACGTAGGTTGTTTACTCAGACACGGTGAAAACAGAAGAACTAATTAGAAATTCATCGGCTTCACCGTCTTTGCTTTTGAATATGTGCGTGTCTTTTGAATTAGGAGGATTTTGTGTATGATTGGCGACCTCATGCCATTCGTTAGACTTGAAATAAAATTAATACGAGGATTGTGTGTTTGCAAACTATTTATGATTGAACACATTTATTTTTCCAAATCAAATGAATGACAAAACTGTGAAAATTATTACAAAATGAGGAGTAGATATTGATTGCTTTTTGGAGGATAGGGCTCATTTAATGCATTTCTACATTTTTTGGCACCATTATTTCCCAACAGATCCCAAACTGTAAAGTCTATCATCCATCCATTTTCGGGGGGTAATAAATTGTAGAGATTTTGTGAACATCCCGTTGAATGCTGAGGGTTGGCGAGGGTTTGGCATTTGACTGACTTCCATTAAATGACAATGCGAAAATTAAATATCAATTAATCAATTGTTTTTTTGTTTGTTATATTGCAGTTGCACAGTTGAGATTAAGGGTGTTTTAGAAAATTCTCTTTTTACCATTACCATTAACAACTTTTACAACCATAAAAAAATTATAAATAAAAAAATAAAAACAAGTGTAGTGTAATGTTTTCCAACTGTATTGAAAAAAATATCCCAAAAACTTTATTCTCGATACTGAAAACAATGGTATGAATTCTTAACTCATTTAATCAGTTGTTTCACCCACCTAGTTTTGGTTGCTTCAAATAAACTAAGGTTTTTAGTAAGCCTCTACACAGTTCACTTCCATCAATTGTTACCTTGTGTTAACTAACCTACATCCAGTTTCTGTAAAATGATTGTAAAGGCTAGACTAGATTTTTAGCATTTTGCTTTCCAAACAAGGCCAGTCAACCAACATCAGGTCCAAAATCATATGTTCCTGAAGTGTGATGTTTTGTTGTCACCATCCAATATTTTCCTGCCCTCTCCTCCGATTAATCCTACGTCAGTGCCACTTTCCATGCCAACCAACCTGGAGGTGACACCATCCTCTTATAGCACACTGCGTGTGAGCTGGGGTGCTGCGCCAGGGGCCACTGAGTACCTGATCCTCTACTCAGCACTCAACCACGGAGAGCCTGATGATGCCAAGGAGGTGAGAACCGGACGTCACTGTTTTAAAATGTCATTAAGTGGTGGATAGCACGATATACACGATACTGTAATACAATACTGTATGTCATCGATAATGCAAATATTACCTTGAATCCCGGCTTCAAATCTTAAGCTACATTTGTTTTAATTGCCGTTTTGATGATTAAATAATAAAGAATAATTTAACAGAGTAGTAACAAACACCACTTGGTTTGATTTGAAAAAAATCTCACTCACAGCAGGCTGGCTCACCAATATAACCAAGTATTGGATTGTCATTACATGTCATGATAAAAAAATAATAATATGATAATGATATTGTCTCATGTCATGTATGTGCACTTTTGCACTTTTTAAAACGTTTTGAGTTTTTTTAAAGTAATCATTAGTCTCCGTGCACTGGTAACGTCATGTATGATGATGCTGCTGTTGTTGTTGTCGTTCTCGTGTTGATATAATATGCTATTGTGAGTTACTCTGTGATACACAACCCTATTCTTTTCACTAAAATAGAAGCGCCTGTCACCATAGCAACAGCAGACTCACTTTTCTTTTTACCTGTCTATGTAACTTAAAATATTGTCTGGACAATGAAACCAAATGCTGGTAAATTACTGACATAAAGTGCAGTGTACAAGTGATGCTACAGAATTGAGTCAGTATCACGCATTTCATAATTGTTATATTATTTTAATATGACTGTAGGAGAAGTTTGGTGCAGAGCGGACAATGTTGGAGCTGGCCGATTTACATCCTGCAACGGACTACTCAGTTACTCTTTATGCTCTCTATGATGAAGATTCCAGTGATCCGGTCACGGCTGTCGCTACCACTTGTAAGCCTGAAAACCCGCCACCCCCGCTCACCTTTTTATTTTTCGTCTCTTTATTACATTGTCCGCTGCTTTTTCTGTTCTTGCTCAGCCGTCTGAAAAACTTGTACTCTGTGGTCTTTCATGCTTTCACTCTTCCGACTGTAATCTCTCTTCCTCAAAAGTCGAGTGCATAAATTGAAATTGAATAAAGGTAGGTTGCATTATTGAAAGGAGATTTTTTTTTTAAATCTCTTTTCGTGTGATTGATGAAACTAACTGCATCCCTTTTGTTCACATCATTTTCCCCCTCCATCCTGCTCTGTTTAGTTCCTCTGCCCCCACCCGTGAGCGTCAACTTTCCAGTGGTGACTCACAGTATGCTGAGGGTGAGCTGGGTGCCCGGAGCACCGGATGTTCCCGGTCACAGAATCACTTACAGCACTAACCATGGCAGTGAAGTCAAGCAGGTAACCTCCTTACAAGCCGCCATTTAATGAAATGGAGATTAGGAACATTTGTCTTTTAGTTGGTTATTTATTTATTATTTTTTTGGAACAAGGCCGGGTTGCAAGGCCAAGTACCCAATTCTGATTTAATGCCTATGTCAGATTTTTTTTTTTTGTTTGTCCGTTTTACATATTTCCGATGTCTTCATTTACACTCATGAAGCACATGAAACAAAGATGCCCAAACTGCATGTCAATAACACAAGTGTCAACTCCAACAATTAATGACACAAAAATAAACCATAATAAAAGTGTAAATCTTACTTCAGATTTTTTTTTTTGGGCCTTGGCTAACTAACTCTTCCCCCCATTTGGGTTAAATGAGGGTAATGTCCAGGCTACTCCACTGGATGAGGATTGTTATTTTGTTCATTTCATGGCAGGCACACCTCTAATGTAGCATGTTTTGACAATATTTAAGTGTTTATGCCGTCACTGCAGTTTTGATAGACAGCAAGTTAGACGATGTTTCCAATTTGTATGTTTATGCTTCACTGACAGATCTCTGGTAAATCAAGTTTTTATTCCTGATTCCAGTCAGATTCTTTTCTGTGTTTTTTTCTTCTCTTTGCAATGCCATGATTTATATGCAAATAGTGCCACTTGTGAGCAAAATATCCCAGTTGTGTAATTTCATAGATAATTTGTGAACGTGCAAAGTGCAAACGGTTGTTTGTCTATTGTACCCTACAATTGACTGGGAACCAGTCCAGATTTTACCTCAATCTCTCCTCTAGGTAGCTTTGTGGAAATGTTTTCAAGGGAAGTAGTTGGTGGCCATGGTTGCCACGGCAACAACAGACGGACTCTTACCCTTATTACAAGCCAGTTTTGCACTGTTGATTTTTTTTTTTTCATTTCAGATGGAGGTTACTGGACAAAGCTCACTGCTGGTGCAGAGTCTGTCCTCTCTGTCCAGGTACCTGGTGTCAGTCCAGTCTCGTTACCCTCAAGGCCTTTCTGCAGCCCTCACCAGTAATATCACCACATGTAAGACACTTGCGCCTTTCACCCATCCTGCAGGTCAGTCTCCACAGCAAATAACTTTGATCTAAAATTGATCTCCTCCGCAGTGAAAGTGCCCTCCCCTTCAGACTTGAGGGTGACCAATTTTTCGGGCAGTGAAATCACCGTACGTTGGGAGGCTGCTGCTGATGACGTTATCTCCTACCTCATCAAGTGGATCTCCTTAGGGGGAGGCAACTTGAGACAGGTAGAGACTTCTGCACGGATTGCTCAGAGCTTTCAAATACTGTAACATGCAATGCAAATTGTTTGTATAACTTTACATTTTGTGAAGCTGAAGGTGAGTGGAGAAAGTGAAGGGGTCATCCTGGAAGGGGTGGAGGATGACAAAGAATACCAGATCTCTCTGTCTGCACTGTATGGAGATGGAGCTCAGAGTGAGGCTGTGGCTATACGCTACAGCACATGTGAGTCACTTATAGATACGCACGTCACAAATCACATTTTCCCTTCATCTCTTTTAACAGAAATTCAGTGTGAGGGTAGTAAATTGGACCTGCTGTTTTGCAACACAGTGTTTGAGCTCCTAAAACATGGCAGACCCTTGGAAATGCGACCATTCCAAGTAGCTTGCAGTTGATCAACGTGTTTGTCAAAATTTAGAAGTAGAAGCCATGATTTAATGTACATACATGCACACTCACGCACATGCATGTACACAATACTAAATACTACTACTAAATAGCGTGCAAATTGTAGTTTGAAAGATTAAAATGAATTACCTGCTTTATCAATAACATTGCTTCATTGCTTGCTCTCTTTCTAGTGTCTGGCGGGGGGCCGTCCAGCGTGTCCGTCTCCGAGGAAACGCCGATCAGCATGACGGTCAGCTGGGTTCCTCCCAATGCTCATGTCTTGCAGTATCGAGTCTCGTTCAGTGCACTGACAGGAACTGAGAACCAGGATAACGCCGTAAGTGCCACCTCGCATCACGTTTTCTTTACTTGCACAGTTGACTTGAGAGGGGCATTGTTGTGTTCAGGTGTTAGTCCCAGGTGGGGAAAAGCACGTAGTGCTGGACTCGTTACTGCCAGACACACGATACAGCATCCTGGTCACTGCGGAATACCGCAACAAAGAAGGAGGCAGTGGTTCAGCACAAGGCAAAACCAGTAGGTCAAACACACACGATGGTTTATAGGCAGGATATTTGTACATCAAGTCATGATTAGTGTGATTTTACAGTCAGTAAGTGAGATGGAATACCAAAAAAAAGAAATCTTTGAAGACCTTTTTTTTTTATTGCTATAACCCATCTAGCTACCTATCCATCCATCCCTATTACAAGTACAGTGCATTAAAATTATTGGGTTCTATGATATGGTTTTGGTGATAATTCAGCAATCAAATTTGCCTAAATGTATTTTTGATGCATTGTTAATATGAATACGTAATGAATAAAAAAATCATCACAAAAAGTTTTCAGGCAACTTTTTTTATTTTATAATTTTTTTGTTAGTTGCAGGCAAATTGGAATATTTTGTTCAAAAGCATTTTGTTTTTTAAATCAATACTAAATATTGTTGAAATACGATAGCATTTTATCACTTTAATTTGACCATCAGCTAGTCAAAACAGAATATTTGAGACTAAATTAAAAAACGTGACTTTAAACACTTGAGTTTTAAGTATGTCCTCTGCATCATACGTTTCCTTTGCTTTTATTTATTTTTGCTTTATTTATAATGTGATCATTTACTATATTGATTCTCTCTCTTGCTTCTATATTGTGGCAGCCAGTCTACGAGTAAGCAGTGTGAGCGTCGTGCGGTCAGACCACTCCAGTGTCTGTGTGTCTTGGAGACCCCAGTCAGTTGTCGACGGCTACCGTATTGTTATTCAGTCGGTCAAAGGTCATTTTGGATGGAATCGTATTCTTTGCTATCTTGCCGAATGTAATGAACCAAATTCTCACACGTGATTTCTTGAGTGCAGATAAAGTGTCAATGGAGGAAAGAGTGGACGAGTCCAGCAGCACTCAATGTTTCACCGGCCTACAAGCGGAGACGCTGTACCGCATCAGTGTGCACTCAATTCTGGGATCAGCAGAGGGCGCTGCCGTCTCCATTCTGCATCCAACAGGTCTGAGGTGATCGCACTTAACACCAACCGAAGAGCTTGCGTGTGTTCTTCATGATACTTGGCACACTTTTGTTTTTTGGGCATCTAGTGTAATAAGAACAGGAGCAGCTGCATTAGCTGAGCTCTCAATCGAAAACCTCTGTGTTGATGCTTCCTGAAATGCTTATACAGCATCTCAATGAAAGACAATTAGGGACATCATTTAAGATTATCTTTCACACGGTTTTATTGAAATCCCTTCAGTTATAACTGAAATTGTCTCACAAGTTATACTGAAATGCTCTCGTCTTCAGTATTGCATGCGTTTCAGTGGTGTGTGAGTTTGTATCAAGACACCATGTTGTAATGACGACAAATATGTTGGTCATTCATATTTGTTGATGGAACATTGCATTTTTGGGGGTTCTTTCACAGCTCAGGCCCCAGCTAAAATTCCTGTCAATCCTCGGCCGTATCCAATTCATAATGAAGGTGAGCATATTCTGTCAACTTGTTCACGTGATTAACTAGGCAATTAATTTATCACATTTCATACACCAGGTCACTCAATGTGCTTCACACAACAAGAGGCGCGAGAAAGTCTTTGCAAACAAAACATTCAAAACCAAGCAGAGAAAACAAATGTAACTTACCCAAATTACTGAAGGGACGATCGGCAACATTTAAACTCTTCATACCTCTGAAATATGTCTTTATCGAACCATGTCTGCGAATAATGTCTCAACAGTGATATACATAGATCATTTATTAATCCTGTGAGTGAAATTAAGTCGCCTTCTTTTGTCATAGTTTGTCCTGAAGTCACCATCAGAAACAGCATTTTTAAAGGTAAGACATGCTGCCATCGCTATTACAGTAACAACACAATGGTGTAAAAGAATGTCATCATTTTCACAACATCCCACACCTTTGCTTTATTACGCGTGCATATGTCCAGGCTTTGACATGATGGAAGCCTTTGGCCTCACTCCAAAAGCCCACTCGTCTGTGGATGGGGTCGCCGCAGAGCCTTTTGTCTTCAACACACTTCCCGCCTACACATTGTACAGAGACATCCAGCTGACACAAAGCACCAAGTGAGACACCATCTTCCTTTTCTGTATATCTGTTGTCACTAATACAGTGGAGCCTAAGGTAAGGTAAGGTAACCATTTGTTCGGATTTCCACCTAAGTAAAAAGTGACAATGCACCGTTTTGTGTGACTTGCTTCCTTTTTATTCAGTGGCTCTTTTTCTAGGTTTATCCACCCTGTAGGCTTCTCTCCCGAGCACACCATCAGCATCGCCTTCCGCCTACTTCAGGAAACGCCCAAAGAGCCCTTCGCCCTCTGGCAGCTCACAGATAATGACTTCCAGCCCAAGATGGGAGTGGTGCTGGACCGTGAGTTCTTCATCATCTCAATCCCATTTGGAGTCAGTAGATCATCTACCACACAAGATTCCTCAAGGCACTCAGTCGTTGATATTACTAATGAACAAAATGTCTTGAGTCATCGCTATCTTTGCTGTTTTAATGAGAGTGTTCTAATCACTTTGACAAAATAGTGGGAAACTTATAATCATTAGCAATGACAATTAGTTTTTCGAGCAGTAGCTTCCTGAAATGTTTTTCACTGTTTCATGTTGCTGCAATTTTGCCCTTTTAAACTAGCCTTGACCAAGCAGCTCGTGTACTTAAGTCTGGATTACAGAGGTGAAGTGCAAGAGTTGACCTTTGACCAGCCGCAGGTCCACAGGCTGTTCTACGGTAGTTTTCACAAGGTGAGCAAATGTGACGGAACTTGTATAAATGTGACTCAAAACTTGTCGAAAGTATTATGGGTTTTTTCCTCCTTTTTTTCGCAATTTAAAACAGCTCCCAGATATCTTAATAACGTGTCTGTGCAATGCTTTTGTGAAAATGCCCCAAGAATCCCGAAGAGACATATTTTTACAGCACATTTCTTGCCGTTGGGGAAACTGGCAGCTCTCACTGAGCTTTGGTAATGATGAAATTGCAGGAAAGCGATTTGTATGGTCGGTGGACTCTTTTCCGGCATTCTCTTGTGTTTCACAGGATAAAAAACTATTGTATATAAAAGTTTTATATCTGCTCCACCACAGCATTGCACTTGGAAATCAATTTACTCCCACTATTTCATAAAACAGTAGGTAACCTTTTTTTCGCTGAGTCACATGCCTGCATTTTAATTCCAAAAACAAGGAAGTGAATTTGATGGCATAGTGTGTTGCATCATCAGGGGACTGCTTTTTGTTTGAACTCTCAGAAAATTGTAATCATTGGTCCTATTCTCAGAAAACTTGTTGCTTGGATGTAATGGCAAGCTTGTCTTGATTCGCGGGGATTGGTCGAAGTTGTATTATTTGTTGCTGCAAGATTATTGTATCATATTTATAAAGATTTAACGTTGTTATCTCAATGCAAGATTATTTGACCTCTGGATTTTCTCCAAATAAGTGCATGAAATGTTGATGATTGTAAAACAATGTTAAGGTGGTTTTAAAAGAATATCGAGAAGGCATTGAAAGTCTATGAAAAGTAAAATAAAGATTTCTTCTGGTGTAATTGGCAGGTGCACCTGTCTGTCAGCCAGGTGGGCGTCTCCTTGTCTGTTGATTGCCAGCGCGTGGGCGAGAGGCCCGCTCGCCCTCTCGGCAACCTGCCTACAGACGGCTTTGAGATGCTGGGGAAGTTGACGAGGACCAGAGGACCCAAAAGTGGCTCTGCTGCGGTACTTTGACTTTTATTCCAGTACACTCCCCTGAATGGATGAAGACTTCTGTCCAATGTTCAACATTGTTTTTTGGGGCCTCGCCTCCAGTTCCAGTTGCAGTCGTTCGAAATAGTGTGCAACACAACGTGGTCTGCAGAGGACACTTGCTGCGACCTGCCTGGAGTGGTCAGTTATCCTACTGTGTTGTAAAACACTGAGTGGTCCAGTTTGGTTCGCCCCAAAATAGTTTGCATGATGTGGCTTGTTGATGTCTGCTCGCCTCAGAGAGACGAGGACAGTTGCCCTCCTCAGCCCTATTCGTGTACCTGCTCCTCCGACATCCCGGGAGCTCCTGGTTCGCCCGGTCCTGTGGTATGTCTTCACCAGAAATTCAAATAAATGCAGAGAATCTGAGGAATCCAAGTCATTGTACTACTTTGTATTTCTTTGCTCCCAGGGCAAGCCTGGTCCGCGAGGTGATAAAGGTGATAAGGGTGAAACAGGACACAAGGTAAATAAGTGAAGCAGTTTTAACTGAAAACTAAAGTCAACCTCCCAGAACTGTTTTGCCTGTACCTTTTTCAAACCTTCCGGGATTTATGTACCACAAGGTCATATTGGTAGCTTACACTACATATACAAACGATATCTAACTATTCACGCAGACATTCATACAGCATATCCATTTATATGACTAATCTAACCTGTAAATCATTCCTTGAAACAATCAGATGTCATTTTTACTCTGCAGGGTGAGATGGGTCCACCTGGAAAACCTGGACTCGGCGGCGGTCTTGGAGCAGTTGGCAGCAGAGGGCCGCAGGGAATGGCTGTGCAAGGGAAAGTAGTGAGTATCCTTTCTTGCCATAAATAAAATACCATACTTAACTTGGCCTTAACCACCAGATAATTTATTATAAATTATTTTGAAAATAATAATAACTGGCCCGAGGTTCGCCAATTAAACACCAATATAATATTACTTTCCCATGAAACAGTTGTGAGTTACATTCTTTCCCATATACCCATTAAGATGAAATATACATGCTTGCCCTCTGTACTATAGATTTAAAAGCAACTCTGTCAAAGAAGTGTTGTTTTTATTTTGATGTCATCACTTAACGGCAAAGAAATTAATGGAGTAGATGAAATGTGATTTAACATTGTTGGGCATCATAAATCTCATTTTGCATATAATTTCATGCATTATGTTGCTTAAACAATTTTGCTATTTTGCATGTAAAGTTAAGTTAAACAAATACTAATGGGCAAAGTATTGTAAAACAATCAAATATTCTGCCTGTAATTCATATATCTGTTGTTGTAAGCTTTAAAGGACTAAAGAAGTTATTTTATTCATTATGTTTTTTTAAATTCATCAGACTTATTTTCTGCCCAATATCAGAACCTCCAAAAAACCTGCATCGGTCAGGCTGTAGAAAAAAAACATTAAAGCCATTTGCACAATTTAAAACAGTTCCCAGATGTTTTAATAGCGTTTCTGTCACATGCGTTCAATACAATACAATACAATTTTATTTTTTATAGCGCATTTCACAACAGATGGAGCTGTAACAAAGCACTTTCCGTATGGTGTAATATAAATTTGGTAATAAGAACACAAATTAAAACACATAAACACATTTACAATAGATACCAGAAGAACAGCAGATCAGTGACAGTCTCATGTTGAGTCGAAAGCTAAAGAATAACGTCAAACTAACCAAAGGATCAGCAACTGTAGCATACAAGATTACATTTTCAATGTAACCATCAACCATATTCCTTTTCTTAGGGTCCACCTGGGGAAAGAGGAGAAAAAGGAGATCCTGGAAGACTTGGACTTCAGGTGACATTGCACACCTGTCAATGTAGACAAAGGTGTCAAAAAGCCTTAAAAGCATCAGTTCCCACTCATTTCTTGTTCTGTGTGTCTTATTTCTGTAGGGTGTACCAGGCCCTCAAGGCCCGAAAGGAGAAGTGGGCCCTCCAGGCCCCATGGTGAGATGAGTGATACAAAAACAGTAAATGTCACATTCGTTCATGTCCTCATCTTGCTGTCTGATAGGGCATCCGAGGTACCGAAGGCAACATGGGTCCTCCTGGCCCCACTGGATCAAGGGTAAGATTGAGTTGTTATTGTTTTTTTGTTTTTTTCAGCAGGATACATTATGTGTACAAATTGCTCCCAAAGTGACTGTTAACTTGACCTATAACGGAATTATTGAAAGTTGCCTTACATTGTGGTCTTGTAACTGCCTGGGCCAAATTGTTGATGGTGATTCTCACATAGCAAAGCTTTGGATCACAGTGAAAAGAAAAAAGTGGTAAAATTATGAGAAAATTGTCGTCACACTGCAAGAAGAAGCAAAATCGTAGTATTTCGAGAATAAAGTGTTATAAGAATAAAGTTGGGGATGGGTTCCAGCAACCCTGATAGGTTTCGCTTTCAATTTAGCTTACACTTGGATAGATGGCCTCCTTTTTTCCTTCTTGCATCCTGAATTTCTTTATATTGTGATCTTTTCCCCCTGTACTTCCCATCTTTACATTTACTTGAGGTAATGTTATATTTATTGTAATAATAATGTTATATTTATTGTACAGGGCTTCCAGGGCTTGCCAGGACACCCAGGACCCGATGGGGAGAGAGGCTACACAGGACCTAATGGGGCTTCGGTAGGAGCAAAGAGACAAATAGCAAATTGGGTCAAAGCTGCCATTTTATATTCATCTGTATATTTTAATATTTTTTTTCTTATAGGGTCTTCCTGGAAGTAAAGGGGAGCATGGAGAGAAGGTGGGTTTCAACGGCCTTCTCATGATCTTCAGGAAATGTTCACTTTTGTATAACACAGATATGGGCACTTTACCTTATTTTGCCGGTCCGTCCTCTGTCCACAACCTGGACACCCTTCCATTGTTGTCCCTCCGTCCTTATTCATAAAGTAATCATCTTCCGTACCCATTCATCCTTGTCCTTTTAAAGCACTTCCATCCTTACATTTCACCCGTCCGTTCCCCCTTTCTTAGACTTTCGTTGTCACAGGAGGCAAAATCACAGTTGAGCTTGGGTCGGGGGGGTCGCACTGTCAAGATGGCTGTAATTATTTCACTTTTGCTCAAATAAAACTCAATTTAAGATGCTTATTTTGGCTCTCAATTGCTTCTTCTCACATCCGCACATATGACTTCTGTGTTTTTGTCCACTCTCTCGCTCACTCTCCTGCGCTCTCGCTCTCAGTTGAACTCTCATTTAAAGGGTCAGTACATGCAACAGCATTGCAATAAGTCATTCTGCTCTTCGTACAAATATTTTAAGTCCATTCCAACTGCAGTCCTTGACCCGGTTAGGGACGATTACAAGGATGAGTGAAAACCCACACCAATCCTTGCTTAGTCGGTCCTTTTTTAAAGAACTTCTCGTCCTACGTCCCCAAAGTGGTCGTCCGTCCCGGAGGCAGAGTGGCCATCTCTGCTGATATAGTCAACCCCTCATACATCAAGACTAACCCCTGATTCCAGTAATTCACGCTAACAGGAAAAAGTTTACAATTGCCTTTAAATGCCAAAAATTGCAGTAACGATTTTTATCTACTAGACAAAGCTAGGGTGAGACTGAAGGATGCCCCACTTCAACGTAGATGTATAGCAACAAGTGCCGCCAAATCGCACTTTAGTAATATTTAGTATTAGACATGGCTTTGGGGGTTCACTGTATTAAGATTGTGCCCATTGTTCAATGCTAAAAAAAAAATAGGGTGTATTATTTATGGTATATTTGCATATAAAAGTAAAAGTTCCTGTATGTAATACGTGGATGTTTTTTTACATGTTTTACAGGGGGAACCTCAGTCCATGGCCATGATCTTCCAGCTTGTCACGGAAGCGTGTGAACAACTTGTTCACAGTATGAACTTTTTGAAAGCAGCACTATGATGATAGTATTAATAATGATGAACGATAATAATAATAATGTGCTGTGGCGCCTCAAGTTGAATTTCTTAAAAAAAATATGCTGCTGAAGTTGCACAAAATTAACCTTAAGCCCTCCTGGTCAGGTAATTATGTTTCGCATGCGTGCATGGATCAGCACACAAGTGTAAATCAGTGGCCTGGTGATGAAGTGCTGCATCCTCAAGGGAAAATACAATCAAATGTTTTTATGGGCATTCCGTTTTTTCTACACGCTCAGGGCTTCCGCTTACCTCGTCGCAACCACTTAAGTCGCTCTGCCCCTGTTGCCATGGTGAAAAAAGCTTTACTTGTTCACATGCAATGAAGGGGGCGGGGTTAGCAGTGTATCCTTTTCATGAGGCAAGGACCACCCTCTCAAAACATACTAATTCAAGCAAGGCTTAAACCCGATTTGTTCAGTAAGATTTTTGGCAAAAGGCTGTCACGGACATGTTATGAGTCCATCTGGGAGCTGTTTTAAATTTTGGAGGGAAAATGCATTATTTGACTCCTTTTTTATTGAAAAACTTTCTTTTTTAACCCAGAACAGGTTGCATTTGACACAAGAGGTTCCACTGTTATAGAATAATATTTAATCAGAACTCTTTTTCCACCTCCAACGTGAGCATGACTTGATGATTTGAATTTGTGTTTATTTGTCAGAGGAGGTGAGGAAGTTGGACTTGTTCATCGATGACATGAGTCGGAAACCAGCACCTGCGGAGGAGCCCGCAGGGCCGCCAGGGGAGCCGGGAATACCTGGGTCCAGGGGTCCACCGGGCTCCAGGGGCAACCAAGGGAATATTGGCCCCCGAGGGCGACCTGGCAGGCCAGGCTATCCTGGAGAACAAGGTCATTCTGTCCAAGATTTTCATTTCTGCTTCTTAGACTGTTCGGGATGTTAATGTCTGGATGTATATATTTTCCTGATCATTTGTCTCTACAGGAAAGTCAGGGTTGCCAGGTGAAAAAGGTGATGCCGGGGTTAATGTGCAGGGGCCCCCAGGGGTCAGAGGCCATGCAGGTACGGTTCCTATAAATATTCTCAATAAATAAATATCGACTCATCGTGGGGATGAGGACTGCTTGAGCAATTGATGCCACAATAAAAATATACAACTAATCAATAAGAGTTATCATTATAATAAGACAATAAAATCTGTCCATTTTCCAACAACTTGCAGTGCATATGTGTTGTACTCTGTATGCATCCACAGGTCCTCCGGGCGAGTCCAAGATTGGAACCTCGGGGCCCAAAGGAGGAAATGGAAAGCCAGGACCAGAGGGGATTCCCGGAACTCCAGGCCAGCCGGGTGAGATCGGCCCACCTGGAGTGTGTGACAACAGTGGAGGCTGCCACAGAGTTCCTCAGCAAACGGGTTAGCATTCACACCGCAAAGATAACATGAATTCACCTCCAGTTGTTCAGTCATCCCTCTATCTTCTATCGCCCTTCTCCTCATTAGAGTCAGGGCTGAAATAGACCCTATCCGATCTGACTTGGGGAGAGATTTGGGGTACACCCTAGACTGGTTACCGGCCAATCACTGGCCACATTCTGTCTAGACAAATACTCTCATTCATACTTTAGAGTCAACGGTGAATTTATCATGCATGGTTTTGGAACGTGAGAAGAAGTACCCGGAGAGAACACACACAAGCACAGGGAGAACATGCGTACTCCACACAGGAAGTTCTGAGTTGAGATTGGAACTCTTGAACCTCTGAAGTGTGTGAGACAAACGTGCTAACCACTAGTGCAACATGTTAAAAAAAAAGAAAAATAATATGTTCCATAGTAAAACTGGAATTCTGGGGAGGGAGCGTTATGTCACGTTGCATAAAAAAAAGTTCAGTTTGCTGGTTTACATTCTATACTTGTTGTTTTATCGCAATTTTCACCTTTCTGTTGTTTTAGCTCGATTGTATTAAGCCATCTGGTTGTAGACATACCTTTATAATAATGTGTTGTTCATAATACGTCTGTGTAGTTTACACCATACTCACTGGTGCTAAATTTGTCTGTGTCTGTGTGTCCCTCTCCAGAAGACAATTATTACGGCTAACAGCCTTGAGTGAACGTTTGAAATGTCAAGTGGTGATGACATCACAACAGTACGTCTGCTTACATTGGCATTGCTTCTGGAGTTCAGTGCATGGCAGTATTGTGCTTAAGCTGATGCAATGCTCCTGCGCATCAGTCATCGTAGGAGAAAGCCACATAGAAGAAGGAAGAGGAAGATATGCCTGTGATGTCACACTGTGAGGAACTGAGGAACCAGCGTTTTCCTAAGGATAAGATGTTATGTTAAGTGTTATTGTTATTTGGATTAGAGTTTCCAGCAACCGCTACAGTAAAATCTTCCCACTTGGATCCATTAGGTGCTGTTTTATAAGCCATATTCGCACTGATACCTTCTTTGTCTTATTATGTTTATATTGTCTTGCACTGTGTCATAGTTTAGACAGATGTCTTACATTTCTTTGCGTTTTATTTTACCTTCTAACCTAAACTGCCTCAAAAATAATGTTAATACATAATCCATGGTGTAAGGTTTATATTCTGATCCATGGTATAAATGACTGTGAGTATGTTGTGTATATGTAAATTGTGAATTATGTTGAGTGTATGCAGTTATTCATTTAAGAAAATATGTGTTCATTTCTTACTATTCTTGCTGATAATACACGTTCATTCAGCCATTGTCATTGTCAATTCATCATTTTGAGTTGTGTGTGTGCGTACGTGTTTGAAATTTGATCAGTAAACGTATATTGATTCAAATTTTAATCCAATTACTCCATATATACTGTGCTGTTGAAAGTTTTTTTGTGGAAATTTTCTAATAAATAGTTGTTTCTCGATTTTTATTTTTAAGAGCACACTGTCGGTTCTACTGTTTCCGCTTCTGGTTTGAAACCGAAATATTTCACAATAAGAGACAATAATATCCTTGGTGAGTACGGTTTGCTGAGCTTTCTCTAATTTGGCTGCTATTAATTACAAGTCTAAAAAGCTAAATTAATCGCGTAAATGTCACATTTTGACTAAACTAAATGTAAACTTCAAAACATTCCCCTTCATCATTACAGTAAATTACTTAGAAACTACTAAACCGGAAATAATTTGGCACTTTGTTCAGCATCGCTAACTTTAGCAGCGGTGAGCTACAGTTTATTGACCACGGACGTCGTTATGCCAGCCAGGAAGACTTCCCACTCAAAGCCAAACAACGGGGATAAATATTCGGTGTTGTTGCCCACCTATAACGAAAGGGAAAATCTCCCTTTGATTGTGTGGCTTTTGGTGAAATATTTCGATGAAAGGTGAGTTTAAAAAAAAACAGCAGCGCTGCTCGGCTCGGACTAGTTTAGTGCTCGGCGACTCTGTGTTTATGTGTCACTTAACGTTGCCTGGCCACTCGTTTTTGTTATTAAGTTTTTGCGTCGAGAATATTGTACTTTTACGTTGAATGTTAAGGTACTGCGGTTTGCCTGACTTTTCCCTCAGTGTCGCGTGCTTAACTTATATTTTCAGTGGTCACAAATACGAGATAATCGTCATTGACGACGGAAGCCCCGATGGGACCCTTAAGGTGGCGGAACAGCTCCAAACAATATATGGCAAGGACAAAATTGTAAGTTATTTTTGGATATTGTCTTATTGTGTTGCAGATAGGCATTTGGCGCGTGAATTGTCTTATTGTTTTGCAGATAGGCAAGTAGTATATTGATTATTTGTTTCCTCCCAATTAAGCTTCTTCGGCCAAGAGCAACGAAGTTAGGCCTGGGTGAGTTCAAAACCGGTTTGAAATTACAAAAAAAAAAAAGCATAATATTTACTTCACTTGATTTAAAGGACACCTGTTTCCCTTTCCCCCCCAAATATTAATAAAGGCACCGCTTATATCCACGGCATGAAGCAGGCCTCAGGAAATTTCATCTTCATCATGGATGCAGATCTCTCCCATCATGTAAGTGCAGCCTACTCAATGTGAAGTAGGAAATTATAGTTCACAATATGCTTTGTCTTTTTTTTCAGCCCAAATTCATCCCAGAATTCATTGCGTAAGTATTCATTTATTTTTTTGTTGCTTGACTCACTGATTTAATGTGCTCGTAACAATTTTCTTTATTGAAATTAATTGAAATGTCATTAATCCATTCATCCAAAGAGACCACCATTTTTTGTTTTATAGTGAAAAATTGCACTATACAGGGACGACAAGGCTCAAAGTAAGAAGATTCGCATGAGGAAATTGCTCCTCGAATGAAGTCAATGATTATCAAAATTACTTTTCAAAGAAAAAGTTATTTTGAGTCTTGTTTGAAATTTTGTAAAAGCAAAATAACACATAAAAACGAGCATGTAAAGAAATAAAGTGGTTTTATAGCGTATAGTCACTGTGCATACTGTATTTTAGAATGTGCGTGTTGGATTTGTGCCTTAAAGGGATGTGACTAGTGTGTGAAGTCAGCATGGCTAGTTAGTCTGCTTGTGAGCATCTGGGTGGTAGTTATGGCCTACATGCTAGGTGTTAGCATTTTATCCACTCATCATAATGCGGTCACAATCCTTGAGGTTAATTATAATTCTAAATTTTCTGCCATACTGTGTTTTTTTTATACACAGTTCTAACGTACCTGTTTTGTTCCTTTCCTCAGGAAGCAGAAGGAAGGCGATTACGATTTGGTGTCGGGTACACGATACAGAGGCAACGGCGGTGTCTATGGGTGGGACCTGCGCAGGAAACTCATCAGGTGACAAGATGAGAACATGCAGGGTGCCCAAGCAGGCCAAGCTGTCATTTAATTTTCTCTTTTCTGTCTCGCACTCAGCCGGGGCGCTAACTTTCTGACGCAAGTGCTGTTGAGGCCCGGTGCCTCCGACCTCACGGGAAGCTTCAGGTAAGCTTGAATGTGTCCAAAATAAAGTCACTGGACTTTCTTTACATGTACCTCAAATTAAACTTACTAGAGCTGTATTAAAAAAATGTTTCAGTGATAATAGTGCTTAGATTCATTTCATAACATTCATTTCAAAATATGTACATCATGAGGGTATACAGTAGCTTGCACTGTCATCATGAAAGATGTTCCTAATATTATGTGCATTTCCTCAAATGAATCCGTCACCGTTTCCAAACCTCTATTGATCTAAGGCACATATCCATTTGAAAAATCTCATGGAACACCACCAAACAAAAACATCAGAGGAATTGATATACATGCTGATTATGGGTAGTATCTTCTGCTATCCAGTGGAAGAGAATTTACTTGTTCTGCCTGTCGCTGGCGTAAATAGATCAACAAATATTCCTTATTTTTTTGCAAAGTCTGCAATTTCAGCCTGATTATGGGAAATTGGATAATTCCCTGCGACACGCCTGATGTGTTTGCTCTGTGTGTATATCAGATTGTACAAGAAGAAAGTCCTTGAGAGTCTGGTTGAGCGCTGCGTGTCCAAAGGTTACGTCTTTCAAATGGAGATGATTGTCCGAGCCAGACAGCTCAACTACACTGTTGGAGAGGTGAGTCATTCACATAAAACCCGGTCTGGGAAGCCTGGTTCAAAAATATGATACAATTGTTTATTATTATTATGAACACATGGACAAAATTGCTGGTATTTATTTGGAAGTGACTAGAGCAGTCACTAAGGAAACTTATTTTTGAATGGATGATAGGGTTGATTATTCCATCCAATAACGGAGTAATCAGATTTGCAGCAGTTTAATAATAATAATAATATTGCCTTTATTAGTCCCACAATGGGGAAATTCGAGATTCGAACCCAGGTCTCCTGGGGAGACTGGGTCCTGAACGCGGCGCCTTAGACCACTCGGCCATCCTGGAGATCTGATGGATGGCTGAATGGGTAACACAGGGAACACTGGTTCAAATTCCAGTCATGAACGATAATATCCAAGTGGGTCCCTTGGCAAGATGTTATACACCTTCTGATTTCTCAGCCACTAAAGCGTTCTGATTCATTTCATTACATGACTGCCATATCAACTTTCCACCAATAAAGGGTGTTATTAGACTGTGAAATGCTCATGACTAGTTGGATTGTGGTACAATGCAAACTGCAAATATCTATTTGGATGCTGGGCAAAAATTATTGTTGACTTATTTTTGTGGTCAACTTTTTCGACTTGCCAGCCCTAAAATTGACAGTAACTAACAAGACAAAAATGTGTATTATCTTAAACAAAGCTTTTTCGGCAGTTATCATTTCTGTAATTCAATGTCCCAATATTTTGGTCCAACCACTTAATGTGAACAAGCCTCTCAGATTTGAAGAATGCATTTTCCTGTCTGCATGACTTTTCCCACAGAAGTTCAATTCAATTTAGATCAGAACGCTTCAGAATAGTTCAATGTTTTCTTCTTAGTTATTTTTAGGTAGTTCAGCTGTGAGCTTTGTCGGGTCGTCATTCTGTTGGAGGACCCATCACCTGCAGCTGAGACCAAGCTTTCTGACAGCAAGCAGTATGCATCACATTTCTTTCTCGAACGTCTTGTCTTGAGATTTCCTTTTATTCAAGACACCTGGATTTTGCAAAGCACCCCCAGGACATAATCAGGCATCTTCTATGTTTTACAGCAAGTATGGTGTTCTTTTCTTTAATGATAACTTTCCATTAATTTCCCTACCAATGATGATGCCAAATATGTATTGTGACCGGGAGGGTTGGTAGTGAATGAGTTAAAGAGAGAACTATCCACAATGGTCAATGACATAGACTGGAATTTGCCAACATGCATATGAACCACTCTCAATGGTTCTTGTAAAATATGCTTTGGACAGATGTAAAATAAGTGGAACCATTGGCAGGTTTTACCAGTTCTATGTTTACAGTTAGAAAAATGAAGCATACAGAGAAAAGAATACTGCACCTACTGTGAAACGTGAAGAATGCTAGATTATGTTTTGGGGTTGCTCTGCACTGTCTGACACAGTGTGCTGCCTAGTGTCAGAAAGCTTCGTCGTGGACACGCAGCAGCCTCAGCTTCCTTGGGGTTATTATTGACCTCCGGTTTGCAAGAGATGTTCAAATTGGGCAGCTCTCGAGACAAAAAGAGGGCAACAACACATTATGCTATCATGAATGAATTATGCTAAATATGTTGCAGCCGTGGTTTAGAACGTTGGTGAGGGGCGTGGCCTTAGTCAAAGAAAAGGCAGAGATGGATGGGTGAGAAGAGTTCAGTGAGGCTACTTTCAAATCTTGCTAACAGTTTGGGAAACTGAAACTCCCCCTTTGAAGGTAATTGATTTAAAAAAAAAAAATGTACTATCAAAAATTATTTCACTGTAAAAAAATTAGTTGGA